>NC_088246.1:144894394-145139394 GCF_036013445.1 Caloenas nicobarica | reverse complement strand
CTAGCACAGCAGGTTCTTGATTCACCTGTGGACAATGAAGTAGCACAAATAAATACATAAAAAGCAAAAGGTTAAAATCAACATCTTCTTCAGCAAGAGAACAAGCTATAGAAAGAACTGAGAATTGCACAAATGAAAAAATCGCAGTGATAATAATGTGGGTCAGACATTGCTGATTTAAAAGTCAGACAAATTATATAGTGAACATATGAGTATTCACTGGTATCCTATGGATTACCCATAGATGCAAGTAGCTTGTGAAATATTCTCATGTTTTATGGAGCTGGACAATCTAGTAGTGCCTTCTGCCTGGCAATAACAGTCCCTGTACTGGCTACAGGGGTTTATTTGCTGAATTTCTTGTGTAACCTTTAGAGATATAGCATTATTACAACCTTTTTATTTTAAAGGTGATTTAGTTTCAGCTGTTGGACTAGTAGTATTTAACCAGTGATCCAACCAGACATCAATCAAATAATCTGAAAAAGCATAAAAAGGGCTGAAAAAAATCACACTGTTCTAACTCCTTTACAGTAAACATTCTAGTTTTGGGACTTTTTTTTTTTTAAGGATAAATTGTTAATATGAAGAAAAAATACATTCACAATTATGCATCTACATATATATTTTCTAACAGTTCAGGAGGAATAAAACCCACTAAAATTAAGGAGGTCTTAAGGTACTTAGTACTTTAGAGTAAAGTTTCTTAAAATTATCTCTGAAACATAGGGAAATATTGTTTATGTAATGTATATGGTTTTTTAAGTGAGACAGACCAAAGGTATATGCAGGTACTTTTACCTGTGAGTATACAACTACAGATAACTAAATAAGTTTTTATGCACACACGGAGACAGTCTTGATATTTGCATGTACATATGCTCATATGCATGCGTATGTATATGCATATAGAATTTTGCACATACTCACACATATTTGAATAACTAAATGCCTGCTGAAATTATGATGCCACATTTGCCTTTTCCAGCAGAATATCATGTCATGTATGATTCAACCTTTTAATGTGAGATTTGCCCTGGTGCTCTGAATTTTAAACAGCAGACCATGTAAAACCTCATTAGAAATCCTAGTTTAACTTTTGGATTCCTGCAATAAACAGAGATGTACACATATTCACTCTTCCTCATCTGATATCATGGACTCTGTGACTTTGTCTCGTTCCCATGAACTTTGATTTTTAAATCTCAGTCACACGCAAAAACTTAGTTGGAGATCCCGGACCTTTGCCTCCTACACCTAAAGAAGGTGCTGACAACACAGAAAAGCCTTAAAGCTTCCATGAGATGAAATTTCAGGTTGTTTAAAAATGACTTGTGAGGGATCTAAAGCACATAGGCTGTTTCTATCCATGTGAAATATTTTTATTTGACCTATGAACAGTATAGAAAGACAAGCATCACTATAGCAGCTCTATTTTTTTTTTTAAAGTCATTTAACAGCTGGTTTTAAAACTGCTCTGCTTCTTCCTTGGCACCTAAACTGCACTGTTTCTGCAGAAGGTACTACAGGCTTTTGCTTTTGTGAGGGACATCCTGGGCAAAAAAGTGGTGAGAAAGAGGTAGCTTGCACTCTAGCAGTGACAGAAGGAAAGGCTAAATAATAATTTATAATTGGAACCTGCTCCTTTAATCCCTTGCTATACTACTGCCTATGCCCAATATTGTTAAGAAATGGAACATTTCTTAATTCTGGTGAATCTTATTTTTACATATTACTTTTCTCCTGTAAATGGACTAGGAAATAGTTTGTAATACTATTATTTCCTGGTGTTGAGATGCAGCCTGCTTCCCGCCATGAGAAAGAAAATCTTAACAAAGTGTTACAGATGTTCTTCAAATGATTTAATAAATACAATAATATCTTCTAAGTAAATTAGGCAAATATGTCATTTGAATTTTCACAGCCTTGATAATTAAAAGTAAGACCACCAGCTGACTTCTTTTATTTTTTAAAAGCACAACTTGATCCGTACAAGGAATGCAACCTTCTTTAATAATGTTTCCCCTCAAAAAGTTAAGAACCTACCTGTTGATCCTGAGGCAAATGCCAGTAGTGGTCGAATACTCATCAGAAACTTTAATTAATTCTGCTTCCCTTTGGGCATCTTTCTTTCACCACAGTGGGGGAAAAAAAAACCAACAAAACCAAACACAAAAAAGCCAAATAAAACCTACCCAACCTGTGGTCATTAATATCAGTGTAAAAGTAGGACGATGCTTAAACTGGAAGACCTGGAGTTTCACATGCTTTTATCATTTTTTTTTTTTAAGTGCCATCCAGTTAGTACATAGGGACTGGGATGTGTCTCAGTGTGCATCCACTGCCAATTTACTTTATAATTTAAAGAACTTAACCCTCCCTCTAGCATCTCCCTTTTACTCTTGTGTAGTTTCATTGTCTTCAGAGGAGCGATATGCCTATGAAGTGAATAAGTCATATTAAATCCAGAAGAATTAAAATATGAGTAGAATAATTCGCACCGAAAGTTAAGCAGGAAAAATCAAAGGAAAAATTACTTCCTAATATGTCAGAATACATTTACTGCATACGCTAAAATAAAAATAATTTTTAAAAAAATGTTCCAAGGGTTATGGCACAAACCAACACTTTCAGAGAAGTGGCTCAATTTCCATCTGTGCTGCTGTTACCTTGCATGATCTTGCCCAAATCATGTTGGATCAGATTTGTAAAGCTACCAGACCCCTTAGTGCTGGGCTGAATTTTTATACACGTGTATGTTATAGTTGGACTGCCAGAAACCCTTAAAGTTGTGTTAGGAACATACCTGATACTGCACATTTCTCATCTTTATTTTCTCTGGATCTCAATACTTTAAAGTGTTTAAATTTTGCAGTATACCCCATATTGCAGAGGGTTGCTGTGAAGACAAGTACATCAGAAACACTGAGGTACACAGACATTAGAGAAACCAAGGCCAAATAAAATATATATGTTGCAAATTAGAAAGGGTGCTTGATATACCTTGCTGCAGTTCAGAGCCTTAAAATCAAGAATGAACTGTGATGCTTATATTACACAACCTTCCGTAAATCAGCTGATTTTCCAGGAACATAGATAAACAGAGCATTTGGCTGCAAGATTATTCTTTATAATCCAAGAGGTGTCAATATAAAAACTCTCAAGGACAGGAAGAGTTGGGGTTTAGTCCTCAGCCTGTGCAATTCCTTTTCTAGCTCTGAGCATATTTTGACTGCAATCCTTCCAGCCTGGGTCCTGTCTTACAGGGCTCATCATTTGCTAAATGTGCTATTCCAGGACATAACCTTTCCTAGTGTTAGGCAGAAGAAACACACTTAGATGACCATTTACACTTGTACTGCTAGCCCCTGTGTGTGCTCTGATACAGTCAATGCAGGCAACCTGGAAGAGAAAAATGTGAAGGAAGAAAAGCATTTATATTTTTGGTTCTACAGTTATTACTGAGATGAGGTATGCACTTACCTGATAAGAGATCTACTGATCACTAACATTTTGCCCCAATAGCCATGTTTTTGAGTTTTAGAACTCTAAATTAATACTCAATAATTAACAGAATTTTTGAAGCTGGACAATTTCCCGAAAATTTCCTTGGATGGTGTGGCAAAATGGTAGCTAACATATTTGTGTCCAATGTGTTTGTAATGCAAAGGTACAGAACAGCGTGTAGGGCTGCTCTGCAAAAGCAATCATTGCTGTCAGGAAAGAGAAGAGGTAATTGATAAAGCTCTGTTCTGCAAATGGGAGTTTCACTATAGGCTTTAAATTTTAATCGCAGGTTCCAATATTATAAATATATATGACTGCTTTCTTTGCAGAGAGTGCAAATTATTTAGGGAGAAATGGAGTTACAAGCCTACTGCTGACTGTCTGTGCTCCCTGACTCCCTATTTGCAGACTCTGAAGTAGAAAGAATTACTTTCATGTTTTCCTGGCTGCCTAGAGTTCCAGGGAAAACAAGCCCCATGCCTTGACTCATCTCTGACATCTTAACATCGTTCTTTTTTCACAATTGTTGAAATACGTCATAGCCCTGACAAATCTTTTATTCCTCATTCATAAGTATTTGCAGTTTACTTAGACAGTAATTTCTGGCCCACAGCATCACTGAATGTTCCATTTTCTTGGTTCTCAAAACCTGAGGCACAGGTATCCTGTTAAGTGCTATAATCTGATTGCCCATCCCCACAGCACAAGGAGTGCCCATGTCCAGGGCAGGACAAAACTTCTACAACTCTGTCCTCTTATGTAGCCGGTAAGCTTAAAATACATACAGAAATAAAAGCAATAATGACAACTGATTCAAAGCCTTATTTAAAATTCATCCATCCACATCTCTGATAAAACAATTTCTACCATTTTGTCCACAGTGTAGCCACCACAAGGCTGCAGGTCAGGTGCAGCAGTGCTTTGATCACCAGTTTTATCAGCTTCCTGCTGCAGCCATCACTTGCATAAATGAAGAAAGGACCAGAAGATGCAAAGCCCTTCCTTCCTCTGCATCAACACTCAGGCCAGCTCTTGGATTCCCTTCCTATTTTTGTACTGGGACAACATTTGAGGTTTATGTTAATACATTTTACCTGATGCCTAAGGAAGGATGAGTTATAATGGCTCAGCTGACAAGTGGTAGCTACGTTGTGTTTGATTGCTCAGACTGGGATGATTTAATGCACTTCCCCTAAAGAAGACAGAGAGGAGACAACGGCACAGGTCAGCTCTTTTCAGACAGGGCAGAAGCTAGAAAACCCAGGAAACCCTTATGCCACAACTACTTGCTCCGTACAGATCTCAGTTTCACTACTAATACAAAATCCCATGGAATTGCAGATGACTTTCCTGATAGTACTGCTTTATAGTATGAAGCTTTCCATTTTAAAAACAGTAACCAGAAATGAGGTCACTAAAATTCACTAATGTCTGGAAAGTATGAAACACAAATATTTGAACAGGACCAACGATTCCAACGTGAAATGATTAACAGTTTTATTTCCTCTTATGTTCAAAGAAAACACAACTGGCTCAGGGGAAAATGTTTCATTTTTCTGAAATTGCAGTAGCTTATTGTTGACATAAAGTGTTTTGGTTCTTATAACAACCTTTTAACTGTCATAACTAAGGCTATAATATATATTTTTTAACAATATTCACAGTTCCCAGAAGTACTAGTGTGCTAGTAGAGTTTCAGACAATATTGATTATGCATTTTTTAAATAACTTCACTGTATCTTTACTGCAAAGAATGATCACATAATTTCATTGAGAAGTTCACACACGTTAGGGACATTCTTGTGTGCCATCAAGCAGAGCAAGACCTAAGCTGCCATACTCTGCTTGAAAGCAGATATCCTTGGACCGCCTCGTGCTGCTGCATAAAAACATGCTGTAACCTCCAGGCTACCTATGCAAAAAATGGCAGCACATTCACTACCCATTTCAGCTGTAATTTTAACTGAACTAACTTCTGTCCTGTTAAATTAGGAATGGCCAGCACACACCTAGTAATTCAGGGACTATGGATGCTATGGATGCTTTTTTTCAGGGCATAACCAGTACCTGGGTAATGAGGAAGACTCTCAGAAAAGTCATGATGTTCACTAGACATACTCAGTTGTGTAATTTTATGTTTTAGTGGCCTGCCTTGGAGACAGGGTATTCCCAAAGTCAGTAACACTCGACTGGCTGGGTGCCCACTTCCACCTAGGTAGCACTTTGGGCTTCTTACTGGGGTCTTGTGGACTTGATCTAATGTCACTTTTGGAAATATGTTTTAAAATAAAATTATACAGCTGTCACATAAATCCACTATGTTCATGAACATATGAAAAAAGGTTCTTCAAAGGTAGCCTGGTGGGTGCATGATGTAAGTCAGGGCTGTGAAAGCCCGACTTGATTTAATGATGCCTTACATTCTGTGTATGCGATAATGTTCATTCAGTGTGTACCTGGCATAAAAGTCAAAAACTTAGGAAATGAAACATGTGAAGACAACACTCATATCATAATCCTACCCCTATATATATAAGCTTTATTATAGTGTCTTTGACTGCAGGAACATATTCTGCTTCTCAAACCTGGAAATATCCAACAGATTTTTCATATACTCTATTAAAATGCGTTTTTTAAAAGTGCTCATTAAATGAGACACTACTTCACACCTCTCATTCATTACAAGTATTATGATGTACTTTTTGTGCTGGCATAATTCTGAGTGTTCTTAATTTACTCCAGTTTCAGTAGGATCTGTGGATATTGAGAAACTCGGCCAAGCCCTGGACATATTAATCAACAGGATACTGAAAGAATTGCATATATACTTTAAAGACAGTAACGGAATTTAAATAATACTCTCAAACAGTTTTTGAGACTTGTATGTTAACGTATTCTCTGAAGTAACACATGCACACACGGGTGCCATACCACTGGTACTTGTGACTTTGGCTTATGATTGCAGCATTTACTCAGCTGAAAAATGTTAAAATTCTCTTAGTGTTGTTCTTTAATGGAAACACTAAAATGAAATATGACAGCTTTGGGGTTTTTTTTAAACTCTACGGTCCACCTAAAATGACTAACCTAAATCATAAGGATGTGCTTGCAAGCCACACTCTTGCTGCTGATTCGAACACTTGTCTAATACCTCCTGTCTGCAAGGTGGGGAGGAACAGCCGAGCTTTCTTCTCCTTCCAGATGTTCTCCCAATCACACTTACAAACACTCCTTCGCTGATCGCAAAATCACAGCAAGTTTATGCTACAGTGGGCCTTAAATACCTGATTAATTCCAGAAATTACCAAAATAAATACAGGCTAAGTCTTTGCTCATTGAATAAGGATAAAGTAACTTCAAAATCCACAGCCACTGGTTGCCATGCAACCTGCTATAGTATTATGGCAGAAATAAGCTGTGCTTGAATTTTCTGTGCCCTCTCGCTCAGCCTTCTTGATGTTGTGATACTCTAATGCTTCTCAGCTAACTTCCATTAAGTAGTTTTTTGTGGGGTAGTATTCCAAGGTTAAAATGATTAAATAACTTTTATGGTTGATCAAATATAAGCCCTTATTATACACAGTAGGCAAAACCATACATTTTAATTACTTTGTTATCAAAGATCTAGGTATTTACATTTCATTTTTCAGTCATAATTCTGAATTTAGTTTGACCTTCATAAAAAAGAGAGAACCCAAGATTCTTGCTGTCTTAAATAATTTTTCCCATAAACAAAAAAACCATGAAGACATAGCAACAGCAGAAATACACAGCATATTAGAAATATTTTCCACTGAGATATTTGTTTTATTTAAGCATCGTCTTTTTCTTCAGTTTAATTTTTAACTAGTTTAATTATTTGTGACTTGATAATACATTTCCAGACTAAGGTTGATACATCAATATTTGATAATATTGACATTACATTAATTCAAATTCATATTTAGAGCTATCAGTAGCAGTGTTCCCTATGAGAAGTACATTCCAGTTTAAATATTGGAATAAAACAAATAATTTCAGGTATTCTATGGAAGTTTTCTGATGATCAGTAACAAAGTAATTTTCTATACTTAAAATATACTTACATTTCGAGTGCCATGTTTATAAATTCATGATTAAGCAAAGTTTGTACCTGGCATTTTTGGTTTCTGAAATTATTTGAAGAAGACATTTCACAGACAAAAATCTGCTTAATAAGGTCTTGTCTCACATATCCATTTATTATAGAACTCTACTGCAATTCAAAATCTATCCATTAACCTTTACAACTCATGTAAAAACAGATTTATTAGAATAAGACATAAATACCATGCGGGTAATTTACAGAATAAAAATTTCAAAATAAAAATACCAAATTTCATTGATCAATAAAGCAAAATGGAAACAAAAAAAGCCAAAACATATTTATGTAAAAAGACGTTCAGATAGTCCTTTGTAGGAAAACATTTTTTTTGCCAAATTTATATTCAATATCATTCATGTTTCTGCTACATTATGTTACACAGTACTATTAAAGAAAAAAACAAATGTGAGTTAAAAAGCCTTGTATTAGAACTCTTAGAGGCTTCTTCTCAGAGGCCTTTTTTTTTAAAACGATTTTACTGTTTTGTCTTTCCAAAGCTTTACAGCGTTTCTCACTGTTATTTTAAAATATATACCATCCAAAACTATACTTATGTCTGTGGTGGGAGATTATAGACACATTTTTAAAAATCATTTCTTTTTTTGTAGGGTATTAGTTCATAACTAACAAGAAAAAAATACTAAATAGAAAGCATGAAATTAACAACAAGCCGTAGATTCAAATAACCTTGCAGCCGAAGCTTTGTAACCTAATTCCAATAATGGCTCAAAGATACATGGCATAATAACATTTTCTCTTTTTCAGATTGTAATGATGTTCACATGTAAACGCATGGCCAGACTCATCGTTGTAAAATGATGCTTAACACATTCCTTCTCGGGCTTTGTAGTCTCATGTCTGCATAACGTGCCCCTTCTCGTATCGTACAGTGCGACACTTAAAGTTCGCTCCGAACAGTATCACTTGTTCTCATTTATTTTCTTACTTTAGGGAAAACCACCCAAACATTCCCCTCCTCTCTGGCCCTCCGATTTAAGGAATGGCTCTAAACTATAGCCATCACCTTCGTATTCTGGTTAAAGAGAGAGGAAGGAGCTTATCTGTTTGGAAACACAATCTCTCGTAGCTTATTCTGCACAGGGCAAGAGGAGCCGACAGCACTAAGTGACACGTTGCCTTGTGTTTCGGGAACAGACGGGGGCACTATCCAGCGTGCTCAACATCATCCCGCCCGCCGCGCAACGCGGCCGATCATCCGAGAGAGCGGCACGGCCACGGTACCCAACGCAATTTGAGCCACTCGTAATTAGCAATGCTAAACTGCAAAGACACTGTCCTTGCTGTCAGGTGTTTAGATAATGCCATCAAGTGTGGAGCCCGGCGCCCACAGTCATTTTATAAACTCTGTCTATCGGTTTAGGAATGCATTTCAGTTTCTTAGCATGTATACAGCCAGCCCGCTGGTGAAATTACACTATATAAAGGAAAATGCCGTACTACACAGGAGAAGATATAAAGCAGAAAAGAACTTAAAGGAAAAGTTTAAAGGATCTGTCATCAAAACTTTAAATAGGCCTTTCTCCAGCTGTAGCTAAATTATTGTACTTCTTGATACTGTTTGCTCCTCATCGCAATTGAAAGCATATGTAATTTAACAGCAGGCCTCAATCCTTTAATAAGCTGTCTTTAAAATACCTTACATGGATTACCTATCTGTAAATCTGCTTCCCATGCAGAATGTGACAGCATTATGGAAATTGTGAGTTCAGTAAAGATGGCATATACCAAAGAGAACCACATCTGCACACTGTAAGATTATACCAAACATTGGAAGTAATCTTTAGTCATTTATAATACTGCAGAATGCATAATTAAGATTAAGGGCTCTATTCTGCCCTTACTTATGTCCTACGTATCTCATATTTTTTTCCCCCGTAAATTAAACAGAAAAGTAGCACTGCAAGGCTTTCTTCTTCAAATTATGCAAAGTTGGTATTCATCTTTCTGCAATTTGGTGCACATCTAAGGAATTTTGGCAAAAAGGGAATGATCACATATGGATCAGAATCCATACCAAAAAGGTCTATCCTGTGTTTGCCAAAAGGAGCAACTTGCAAGTAGCACATATTTCCTTATCACTTTAAAAAAAAAAAAAAAAAAAAGAAGAATGAAACAAAACTAAACAAAACCAAACCAAACCAAAAAAAAAAGAGTTTTCCAGAGCAGGAACATAGTTCAAAGAGATGCTGTGCTCTGAATCACTCTGCTGAACACACAACCTGCCCAGACAAAAGAAACACAAATGTCTGAAAGCGGCCAACGGCAAAGGAGGGGGAAGCTGAACGTTTTGGCAAGGAAAGGGCAGGACTAATGTTCCCCAACACTTGGATTTCCAAGCGGTACCTACTTCCGCACTTACTAGTGTGTAATTTCTCCAGTCATTTACTGGTAAGAGAAGCAGCAACAGGAGAGCTTTCTCGAAGCCTCTGTTGGTGGGTAGGAAGAGGAGGAGGAAGGGAAGGAGGAGGAGGTGCTTATGGTGACCCATGCTCCTTCAGTGGAAGACCTACACACCACCAGCCAGCTACGTGTTTTCTTTGCCTACCCTCAGCTCCAGGAGTCTGGAGACAGCATCTGTCACCCACTGTTATTTACTGTGCATTAATATTTTATTCCACAATATGCAAGTTCTTTGTGACTCTCTTTCAGCTGGGTACCATGATATGGGGTCTGCAAGTGCCATGACAAACTTGACCAGCATCCAGCCTCACACCTTACCTCTGACAAATGTCTTTATTGTTTGCAGTAGCTGAATGAAATGAAATACCTATCTTACTGAAAGCTGTTCGTTACATTTCACTCTAGAAATTAGGAAACATATCAGTTAGTGGCAGAGCTACATAGTTCACATCCAGCTTTGGCCTTTTTCTTTGCTCTGGCAATTCATGAAAGCCAAACAAAGATAATTTTTTTGGAATAATTTTTACTAATGACTAAGATTCACACACATGGTTAATGTCTGCTACTTTGGAAGCAGTGGCATTTCTAGGACTTGGCATTAGAGATGGCAGATGGGGTGGAAAGGAATTTGCCTCTGGGTTAGGGCACTACATTGGTTGCCTTTGCCCAGTGCAGAACTATTTGCTCACTCCCTCTTAGTGTAGAGCAATAAAGATTCTGCCATTTAGAGCATGTGAATCTGAGTTTTAGCACTTTCTTTATTCTCAGAATTAGTGCTGTGTATAAACGTTGGTCATACTAATAGCAAAATACAAATACATTGCAAATACGTGCGGCACATTCAGGCCCTGGAGAGCCTCCAGTGTTAAGTGATATCTCAGCTGCCACGGCAGCTTTCGCACATAAGGAGGACACTTTCCTCCCCCCACGTGAAAGCCCAGAGAACGCACATGTCCTTAAGCGCAGAATTAGCTAAGCAACTAACACATCATACGGCAAAATAAACAATATTCCCAAGCTTGTTAAAAGCTAAATGTGGCACTTTAGAGAACAATGCACAGTCAAATGAATTTCAAGACTACAGTACCAATAATACATGTTTAATCCTCTGGTCAGAAGTAATTTTAGAATTGTACAGAAAGTGAGAAGGCCATTATTAAAGGAGTCAGAACATATTCCAGCTCTAAAACAGACATAGATAAACTGACATATGCAGAGACATCTGAGATGGAGACTCGGCACATGGGAAAAAAAATCCCTTTGCATTCCTATATATATTTGGAACTGTTAGTTCCTCACTGCTGCAGTAGCATTCATTTCCTAAACTTCTGAAATCCTCTTTATCACTGAGATTCTCATACACTCTTAAGAGAAAGTAATGGTAACCTATCACTTTTAAGACTACAGCTTTTGAAAACCAGACTGTCAGAATACTGCAGGATGTACAATAAAAAGTGAAAGAACAGCAAAGAGACTGGCAAGATGTTTTAATATGTTTCCAGCATCCATGATTCTGTGATTAATTTGTTCTCTCTCATCCTTTTTTCAAAATGGTAGGAGAGCATCTACCATTTCTGAGTTTAGCATTACTGTAAATTGAGATCCTGGCTCAATTTACGGATTTTATTGCCACAGAAAGCAGATTGATAATGATTATTATTATGAACATTTGTAAGGCAACAACTACTGCAATATTTGGCTTATATTAAAAGGAAAATTGTTCTCAAGTACCAAGAGCAAATATCCAATAATCTGTGTATAATCTCACTTTTACCAAATGAAGAAAGAAGTTTTCTTTCCTGGTAGATTGCATGAAGTGTTGGAGGATCGAAACAAAAGAAACACCAGAGTAAAAGCACATCTTAAGCAGCTCCTGAATGCAGTCATGAATCAGAAGAACTGAACATTAACAAAGCTGTCCAAATATACACAGTTCACTTGGCAATGGTACCTCCTGTTCAGATTACTGCTGATTTTCTATTGCTTCTGCATCTGAAATCTTACTATCTGAGCCCCAAAGAAATTAGAAATTTTATAAATCTCTTGAATTGTCCTGCCATAACTGCCCAACAGTCTTTCTGGAAAAACGAGGTTAGTGGGTCACCACTTTTAATAGACGGTTTCTTGAACAAGGCCTGGGTCATTTATAAATTGACAGATTTTTGGCAAATGCCCTTCATTTTGAAAGATATTCACAATCTCCAGCACTAATCATTGCACTCTCATCTCTCCGTGCCATGTTTTAGCTAAAAAGAGAGAAAAAGGCAATTCACAGCTCAGTACAATCTTTTCTTCTTACTCATTAGTGAAACCAAAAACATGTTTCTCAAAGAGAAGGGAAAGGCAAAAATGGTAGATGGGAATGCACAGAGATTACTCTTTTTGTGCCTTGAAAATTTCCAACTTCTTTTTCCTCATTATCTCTACAGAAGTGTCATGTATTTGAGCAGCCAGGGTGAAAAGCTGCTGCTGAATATCAGTATGTCCCACAGCAATTATTTTACGATGCCTCCCAGTTCACTTGCATTGGCCACATTCTAGATGAGCACCAGCATGCTGACCAAGAACCCGCACAAAGGCTCATTTAACCTGCCCTGCATATGTGCGGTTGCTTCATGTACAAAAGCCAAAATTCCTGTGACATTAGTATTTTTTAACTCAGCCATTTCTCTGGAAACAATCTATTGATCAAAGGGATTACACAGGGAGCTTTTGCCTCATACTCTACATTTAACAGTTTTGTAGGATGCACATTCTGGTAAAGAATAGACATGAATAACAAATAAATACCTTTCTTAATCTGCTAATATTTTATTTTGGACCTGAACAAGAAAGAACAACATCGACTAATGAGGCACAAAGACACCCTTTACATAATTTCAAAGACTGTTTTTATCTTACAGTGATTTTTTTACTAATTTTTCCCTTTCAAATGCATTTAGAAAATATACCATATTTTTAATCTTTAGTGCAATAGTCTATCCTTCAAGAAACACTAGATCTACTGACTATCATTTTTGCTAGTAGTTCTACTGTTAGACCTGATAGCCTATTTCAAAGAAGACTACAACAAGGGAAAGTACTCATGTTTAAATCAGAAATGGGAAAGATTCCACTTTAAACTCTTCTTTCTCTATCCATATGATTCTCTTACTGTTGCCTTTATATCAAGAACACTTAGTTTCCTGCATCTAGTTCTGCAAGAAATTCATAGCATTACATTTTTGGCAAGTAGGTCACTGCTTTCTAACATGCTATATTATTCCTGAGCATGGAGTGAATTTTTGCAAAGAGTACCCTGTAACCTCTGATAGTGCAAGCAATCATAAGCCCTGAGAGGTGCATAGAGTTTTTTTGATCAGTTAAGTATTTGACATTATCTTCTAAATGTTCTCTTTTCTGCTTCCTCAAATTTTGGAAGTGTTCAGCTGCAAAAGAGATCATCTGTTCTGTCCTCTTGTCTCAAAACAGAATCATCAGTACTCTAATTCATCTAGAAGCTAGTTCATCTAGTTCTTCTCTCCTTAAAGACCTCTAATGAAGCAGACTACGTAACTCATTCCAGAGCTTTACTCTCCTTGTCCCAAACTGATTTCAAGTACATAGGTAGAGGGTTTTTGAAAGTCAGAATGCTCATATGATGCTGTAAAGCTGGATCTATTCATTTCTCTAGTAAAAGGAACTATTCGATGTTACAGTTCCAAAAATATAACTGTCTGCATTAGCATTCCTATTCCTTAATTCTTTTTCAAGTACTGCTCTGTGAAATCATTTGTGACTATGTTGATTTTGAGTAATTTATTATCATTTGCACCACCTTCCCTTTCTCTCTTGTCAGTTGATTTTTCCCCTTTAGTAAGAGGACACCAGAACTGCCTTTAAAAGAATATGCTGAAAGACTCAGCGATCTCTGCAATCTTTCTTATTTTTTCCTTCATGTTTCAGGGGCAGAACCATACTCAATACCTATATCTTCCTGGCAAAAATTGTTGTTGTTTACTTGAAGCTCCAAGGGTGAGAAACTAAATTATCTTCTCCTCCCAACAGAAAAAAATGCTATTATATGGAGGTAAAAGTAATGACAATTTCTGCAGTAGCACAGTGAAAGGAAGATGGATATATAAAAGCAGTAGAAAACTTAAGTCTATTAACAATGGACTGGGGCAGTATTTTCACTTTATCTATATGTCTATTGAACGTTTCAAGACAGAGATCAATTAATTACTCATGGAAACTATTCATTTAGTAATAAATATGTGTTGTGCCATACAAATAAATGTACAACTACAAAGAACACTATTCCTGCCCTAAGATTTTTACAATCTTAAGTGACACACACATAACTTAATATGGATGGAATACCCTTAATATGGATAGAATTTTAAACTATATGTTTAAGGGCTTTCTTTTGTTTGCAGTTGTAGAGGAAGAAAAGACTGTTGCTACAAAATGAGGAGTAGTGCTTTGCCTCCGAGAAGAAATCAAAATAATCTTACTGTCTTCTACCCCAGACCTTTTTTTATCCCATGTCCAGCTTGGTTTTATGATTTGCTATTTTCTCCTTTGTGCTTTCACCTCCATAGCTACTTCTGGAATGCACTTTCCATTTCTAAAAAGACTGCAGCTATTTCTTATTTCTCCCTCTCAGTCTATCTGTTCTTGGATTCCCTTTCAACACTGTCTCTACAGCAGCACGTCTGATGAACACTCTGCTTCTTTCTGTCTTCTGACTTGGATAAGATTGTATTGGGATATAGGAATCCTAGACTAATTAAACGACACCACCACTCTGCTCCATACCAAAGCTCAGCTGGCCTTGCTTCCCTGATGCCCAGCCACCCAGTTCAAGTGCAGCCTGGATAAAATAGCTCTTAATCTCCCTTCAGATCTTACTTAAGACTACTCCTACCCTTCTCATTTAACCTTTCAAAAGCACAGCCTTTCCTATCCATCCACACAGCTAAGACCACACTGCTAATTGCAAAAACCTTACAGTTCTCGTATCTACTCAGAATGCTCTTACCGAGATAATATTTCCTTTCCTTGTCCATGTGATGCCTGGTTTTGCTTCTCTCTCTTCATTTCCCTCTTCTATTGGCTAAAACACAATCTTTGTCCTCACTTCCACGGAATATTTTCTTTCTCTTTCACTCACTACCATAAAGTCCACTCCATCTTCCCTGATACATAAACCAAGCCTCCAACTCAGACAACTTACATTTTCAGAAACTTACTTCTGTGCTTCCTGTAGTGCCGCTCAGACTTAAAACATACCCTCCATTGGCACCCATGGAGCTACCTCTTCTTCTTTCATCCCCATATCTCTCTTCCCCTTCCAATATATCTATAAATTTGGTTGTCACTGGTGTGCTGAGCCCAATGTATACTATGTTGACTAAATACTCTCTGCTTGCTTAAGTATGTTGTCGGACTGCGTTCTGCTCCTCTGTTTTGTTTTCCAGTCATGTCCTCATTGCAATATGTGACTGTTAAAATAACAGCAGAAAGTTACAAAAAAAGATACAAGATTTTGAAAACACTTAAATTTTACATATTTTACCTCTAAATCTAAATAAAATTGTTTGGAAAAATACATTTAAAAATACAAACATCCTATAAAGAATATCTATATTTAATCTAGAGATAAGGTGACAAAATACTACGCATTTAGTCCTGCTTTAAGGTGCAATCACTGTACAAATATGGAACTCTTACTTCCAAGACAGTATTATAGTGGTTAACAATTATAGTCAACAAATATCTAAATAATGGTTTCACATACTTGTGGCCCTGCCTGTAAGTCACTGAAGTTATGTTTAGTTAGATTAATTAAATGAAATTATCATAAATTTACTGTACTATTACAAGTACTATTACTACTATCATGGAGTTAAGACTCCCACCTCCCCAGAAAATATATGCCTATTTACACTTCCACATGTAATGAAACACGGACATTCCAATTATTGTGGGGTTTATCCCTGTGAGTTGTAAAAGAACCACCTCAAAATACTAGATTCAGACCTGGAGAAATTTTTATCTGAACCTGAACTTTGCATTTAGCGTTCATCTCTGATGAATGGGAAACCAGAAACTAAATTAATTTTTGTCCTGAATTCACGCGCTATATAGTTTGAACAGTTGTAATGTGAACGCTCCCTTCAGAGAAAATATACTATAAAATGTACATTGCTACTAACCTTTGCTGCAGTCTTGTGGCAACAAAAGTATACTTTATGTTTCAAGTTAGATTGGATTCCAGCTTTCCAAAAGTAGAAGCAAAAGGCAGTAATCTACTTTTCTACTCAGTTTTCAAGGTCTGATAAAAAAGTTGTAACAGGACTGTGACTAGGCTAAAATAAACATAGATAGCAAGGCATTGTTAGAAAAAAATCAAATATGTCTTTTGTCAGTTTGTTGGGAAAATATCACTTGTGATAAAATGTCGCCTTCTTTTGGGGCAGAGGATGCTTGGTGACAGGGACTGGAAGACAGACTTCAGGGATTCCAGCTGGAGACACTCGACAATGGAGTGTGCCTGAGCATTAGCCAAGCGGCACGGGAGCCAGTTGCATGGGGAATATCTGGGGGTTTTTTTAAACTTGGCCCAAATGTAAGAATATCTTTGCAATCCAAAACTTTCTTCGTCTTGCAGAAGGAAAGTTGAGGAAGGCTGCGCTACCTCTCCATGCGCGGCAGCAGCTGATGCTCTGGCTGGCAGTGGCACAGGACACGGATGCACCACGCTCCTGCCTGGGCACCCTGGCACCTCAGCATCGCCTCACCGACAGCCCACCAGCACTCGGAGCTGGGAATGACAACCAAGCTGATTTGCTGTCATAACGACTACATACAACTCCAAAAATCTGTGGTTTGGTGGGTTTTTTTGTGTGTGTGTGTGGTTTTGGTTTTGTTTTGGTTTTTTTTTTTGGTAAGTGTAGGCTATCATTTTTGTGCGAGTAAGAGATTCTAATGATATAGAGAGATAATCTCTGCAGATTTATCAGGGCTTCCCATTGACCTTTTCATCGCCTCTGCCTCCTGAGCAAAGCTTCTCAAGGTAGCGGGTAAGAAACAAAACGCTGCCAGCACAACTGCATGAAAGCCACCCTGCCAGGGATCCGCATGGGATACCGATGAGAAATGTTATAGCTTAAAAGACTTGCATTTTCTGCAGGGCAATGCAGCTGGGGTCCTTCAGGAGAAAAAACACTGCGGAGTTTCCACTTCTGTGTACGGATTTTTCTCAGCTGATTCATTGTCTGAATCCTTCTCACATAGCACATTCTGCTGCTTTTGAAAACCTCCACTGATATGTTTTTGCATAGCAGACAAATTATGATCAAGAGGAGAAGACTGATTTGGACCCAACACTAGCATTTCCCTTATTAAAGAACATTATCAAATGCGTTGTTTTGTATTTTTCCACCTTTTTTTTTTGATCAATAAAAATAACTGAATCTAGCTAAACTATAAAGCTATCAAACTATAAATAACTTATTTTCATAAATTTAGGTGCACACTAGGCCGATGAATTGTGGCCTTTTAATTTTTTTACTTTTCTGATATTTAGACAAAGCATTTCTTTTAACTTATGTTAAGGAAAAGTGCCTCTGACATAATACAATGAAACTTCAGGAGGACAAGTTTTGTGCCTACTCTATAGGCCACTTACTTACATTCCATGTCACAGTCTTTTTCCTACGCTGTTCTCTCAGTCACAATTCTGCCCCCAATTTAGGCTGAAGTGATAATGATGCGTGTTTTCTCATTTTCTATTTTTGGTACATTTAAAGATAATTTTTGAGGTGATGAGAACTGACGATCTCTTAAGTATAAAATGTATGTATTTACATTTTCATCAAAAGCTTTATAAAAATCCAGTTGGTATTGCACCAACTTAATTTTGGTATTGGGCTATAGCACTTCTGAGCAAGGATGCTGTGAAACTGGACAATGGCACTTTAGGTTCAGCTCCACAAAATTATAACTTGGAAAATACGTATGTTGTGTTTTTAATCTGGACTAATTCTTCAGAGACCCAAATTCTTTTAAAAGAGATGCTTAAGTACTATTTGTATATCTACATCTACATGCAGATTTATTCTATTTTGGAGTGTGCATACACTGAATTTATTTCCAAGTTTGAAGTGTATATCCTTTTCTCCTCCACGAGGAGATTCAGGTGACAGGGAGTTTGGCTTGCACCCCTTTCTACTCTACCAGACCATAAGCCAACATTATAAGCTGCATTTTTTACTTTTCTGACTCATCCAGATAAAAGGAAAGAACAGTAAAATTCCCTGCACTCTGCACCACTCAGATAACAGACAAATAAATATAAGCAAAACAACATTGATCTTTATGTATACATTAAAATGAAAGTACAGTCTTCCAGATCCCACATGTTTGGTTCTTTTTCCTCTTTTCCACTTTCCTGTCCTTACCCCGTTTTTTGCCCTCTAAAAGCAAGCCACCCCTCCATATGCCAGCAGTCAGTGGTGCTGTTCTTATTTCGAGAGAGAGGCTCTCACTCCCTCTCTGCCTCCCCAGTAAGGACAACGCTGATGCCCTAAATATTCTTATGTACAGCTTTCAAACAGGGGCAGGCTCACCTTCTCCATCTGACCCCGTTGTGCCTCCTTCCCTGGCCTGTATCAGCATCTTCCCAACCTCCAGCAGAGTTGGGGGAACCGCCTCTTTCCTTCCATAACCTTAATTGTCAAATGGCTTTGTGGGACTCCAGGTGAGTAAAAAAAGCAGCAGAATTAAGGAATTACAAAAAGGACATGCGGTGATAAGCTTGGATCGATGGCTCCGGCAGAAGTGCCGGGCGGCAGCGCAGCACCCTGGCAGCTGGACACTGCAGTGCCCGGCACATCTGCCTCTGCAGCGCCGCGAAGGAGCCTGCTGCAAAAGAAGATTGCCACAGGGAATAAAAGAAAAACCTGAGGGATAAAAATGGATAGCTTCCAATTAAAATTACCATACTGTAATTTTGTTAGTTATCAGTGACAGGCTAAAGTACATGGCAGCTTAACTGACAAGAAAATGTCCTTTTGGGCATAATATAGCGTACACATCTTTTGACTTTTTAGCATGCAGTGTCCAGATGGTACTTTTTTGCTTCATGTTGTGATCAGGAGGCAGAAAGGCCATTTCGGAAACAGTGGCAGTGAAAGCCAGCATAGATCAGAGGCACACGAGGCCGCCTGGATGTATGAGGATGTATCGTATCATTGCAGGTAATCCTCACATGAGGGTACGTACGGTAGGAAGGATATTTTCTAAAGCTATTTGCTGGAGACACTATCAAGTGCACTTAGAGCAGCGGTTTGTGTAGCTGATTGGAAACCTACCCTGCTGCTGCTGAATGCCCGTTAAGACGAGCAACATTTTATTTACAAGATGTAAAGGAAAACGATCACCGAATAATAAAATGTTCCACTAAATTCCAGCATGCGATATTAACTTAGGAATGCTATTGTATATAAAAAAGTTATGCCCTCTTCATTTTTTCCCGCAGTCTTTACTTCAGAGACGTGCACAATGTGCTTCCCCCCCACCCCACAGGAAAGATAATCTTTCTTCTTCAACGCAGCACAAATCCTGAGGCTAACTCCCCTTGTGAACCTGAGCGGTATTGACATGGGGGTGCGGAGTCAGGCAAAAAAACAGGCATCTTCTGATGAAACACATAAACTACACACATTCAAGAACAAAACAAAAATCTTCTAAAAGCCTGTGTGTAAGATAAGACTGCCTTGGGGGCAGCTCGAACTTGCGGTCTTGGCCGTTTACGCAGGATTTTACAGAGCCATCTATTACAGTATTCAACAAAAAGAAGTACTTCAAAAAGCTTCCTTTTTTTTCAGTTGGAAGTACAATAATTTGTAAGTCAAAATTTGGAAGTGTTCCCAGTTTTTGGCAGTAAAATGATAATACTGGGCATATCATTTTAAAGTGGAATCTCATGGAAGTTAATTCAGACGACAAGGTCACTTTTAGACATTTTTTTCCCTTATGTTTTGGACTGAAAATAATTCCCAAATCCTATTATTTGAAGCAGGGGTACTTACCATAGCAATCCCTGCCTCCCCTGATACACATGCTACCTCTGAGATAGAGTGTCTTAAAAAAAAAAACCCTCACAAGAATATATACCATGAGCTTCAGAAATTTTAAGCAAAGAAAATAAGTTGTACACCAAGCAATCATATAGTGTACCTTTGTACCACTTGGTTTTAACATGAACTTTTCAAAAGTGTGAGTTTTCTTCCTTTGTATATAAACAACCAACTTAGAAGAAAAGGAGGAAAAGGATGTGGGGTCCTTTTAATTGGTAAAATAGAGCAGTAACTTCAGTAAAACTGGTAAACTAAAATAAATTTTGTCCCAATGTTTCCTTGTTCGGTTTTACACCTCAGGCTTAGGACCTGGTGCTCTGAACCTGTAAGTGCTACCACATTATTATAATTAAAACACAAAACCAAACAATCAAACCCAGCAGTGTTTGTAGAGAATGGGAGGCTTATGGGAAATCCCGATTAAATTACTGCCACCAAAATAAAGAGGCATGTTGGACTCAGAAAGATCAGCTTATCTCTAGATAAGATTAAATCAACTCACACAGAACTGCAATATCCATGAGAAGTATCACAGGTACAAAATCACGTCATGGAAATATCTCTGAAGAACATTTATTTCTATTTTTTTAAATTGGAATAATTTGGTTTGAAAGTGCAAATCTCCAATATTTGAGTAGAGCCTATTTATAGCAAGTTTTCCCTAACACCCTTTCCACTATTTCTTTCACATTTTCTCTCACACATGAGCCCCATTCACATTCTATAAGCTGAACATTGTGATATACTATCAAAATGCAGGCTACATTTATCTAGAACAAAGTATAAACATTTCCAGTGTGTGTACTTAAGATTCCTTTGCTTGCCAAATGGCTTTGTCTTCTTCCTTGGTTATTGTCAGAAGGAAGCATTTTGATTCAAATGACTGAATTCCTCAAGCTCAGGTACTGCTGATAATAGGATTTATGACAAGCTAAAAAAGCAGAAAGTGATCAGAGACCTTTTTTAAAATGCCATCATGCTGCTGACTTTAAGTATGACTTAGAGGCCAGATGTAAGACTAAACACATGTGGGCATGGAGGAGATTGCCTGGACCACTATGCTCTGATACACATGCCAAACTCCCACTGATTTAAAAGCAAATTTTCAAACCCACTTGAGAGCACGTTTTGTAGAGAAATATTAAAGATTTTAGTATCACCGCTACCTGCAAATAAATGCACTTCTTTTTTTTTTTCCTGCGGAGGGCAATTACTTTTTTTTTTTTTTTTAAATATAGCATCTGTTCTATCGAGTAACAAAACAAAACAAAATGAAGTAAAGAAGCAAGTAAATAGCAACAAACCCTTTATTCTTTAAACTGCTCCTAGCATCATGCCTCTCACTAACTAGCTTCTACTTGTAGCCTCTGCTCTGTTTACTGCTGTTTGCTTTGTTTCTGCAGAAGCACTTCGGTACATGACAGATAGAACAAAAGGAGGAAAAGTGAATTCTGAACTGTAAGAATCAAGCATAGAGCATATCTAATGGCCATCTGTACACATGCTTAAAGAAAGCAGAAAAGCACAAAACTAAAAAGACACTTTCCATGATCTTTCCTTCTCTCTGCCATGTGTCATTTACACATATGAATCCAATGCATTTCAGCGATGATTATCTGGCAGTGTCCTACTAATCTGCTCATCAGTTACAGGACAGACAGGCACATTTTAAGCATATCAGTTCCTCTGCGAGTCTGAGTTAAACTGAAGCCATGAGAGATAGAAGACAAATACACATTAAGCCAGTGCAATCCTAAAAGATGATAAAAGCTTTAAGTGATCCAGGAGAGCCCCAGAGACTAAACTAGTGAACTTTAAAATAGCCTATGTTAAAATAATGAAGTTAAACATCTCCATTAAATATTTTCTTCTTGTATTTTTTTTTTCATATTAACACACAACATGAACACATTCAGGATATTTAACACAACAGTACAGATGGAAAGAATAACAACTGAAACCAATTCATTTTGATTTCTGCTTTATAAATAAGAGAAAGACTTAGTCTTCTCTGAAAGATTTATGAGGCTTCCCACCATAAAGGAGCATGGATTACAGCTATGCTTACTTTATAAAATGAAATTCTGCCATTATAGGCAAGAGTTCATGGCTGTAATTATTTCAATGCACTTCCCAGTCAATGTGTCTTACACAGCTGAGCCAAACCCTCTCTTACATATGCAGGTCATTTCATAAGAAGTCTAAGAGCTTCAACAACTTTGTGTGACCTTGCATTGAATAACACTGGAAAATTGATTTGGCTCTAGTAATAAAAGACCGTCTGCATTATCTGCATTCTAATTATAATTAATATAACCAGGATAACTGCTGTATTATTTACGATTAGAGCTATGGTGAGCACAGCGTAATAATAATCTGCTACATAATTTTTTATTGATCTGATGGCTTTATTGCAGAAAAAACAAAATGCTACACTGCTGTACTACTAAAATTGCCTTCCTAGACATGTCTGTTTAGAGGAAGCATGTTCATTTAACATTTCTTTTATCTCATCAAATTCCCATAGATTTTAATATCAGACAGAGTATGATGCTTGCTTTTTCTTTTATTTTTTTTGTTTCTCAGCAAAAGGAAGACAAAATGGACCGAGTAATGCACCCATATATTCCATTGCTCATTTCCTGGGAATCACTCATTCTTTGCAACTCTTTAGCAATTGCAACACATCTCGTTAATAGAATTGGGCAGTACCCCAAGAATGTGTAGCTCTCCATTTCAATAGAAAACTTATCATTCTTAAAACAAAAACAAAAACAAAATAAAAAAACCACAAACAAACAAAAAAACTTGACAGAATTATTTTCATTTCTTCTCAAAATACTAAGCCATTCACTTAGGAGGCTAAATCACTGTTCGGTGACCTCACATTTGAACTCCTTTTCCTAAATTCTTTTAAAATGGATAAGAAGCTCTCTTAATTTGGCAAAACTAGCTGTAAAATGATGTCTTTTGGCAAAAAGTGAAGCTCAAGCCAGCATTTGCAGGAATTCAGTAAAAAATCTGAAAATGAAGGGATTTTGCAATTTCAATATAAAATTCAGAAAGTGGATGGATAAAAATAAGACAATGCTTTCCAGAAAACAATTACGAAGCTCCAAACTCTCTAATGCCAAAATAAAATTTCCTGTAAACTTTGTTCTTTACATAATACAAGACTACCTTTATTTTCTGATCTTCACTTGATTGCAAGTAAAATAATGAATAACTTGTAGTGATGAGCTCACTATTATACTTCAGAGTTAATATTTACAAGTATGAATCTTGAAAGTTTATTCTTAGAACCTGTTTCCAGCTGCATCAAAACAATATCAGAAATTAATTATAATGTAAGATAGAAGAAATACCTATCATATTTATAGAAAATTTATAGATATTCATGATTACATATTATGTTATTAATAATAGGTGTGCTGATGTTATCACCTATGAAAGTAAGATAAATTCTCACTTTCTTATTCTTTCCCTGCATGTTTTCATCTCTGTAGTCTGTGCTTCTGGGTGATGTTTTCATGTGTTTATAACAGCTTCCACACTCCTCCTTTATAGAGCTGATTGCATTTAAGCCCTGCTGATTCCTCCCAATTATGTTATCTTAATATATTATTTTATTGTCATTTTTAGAAAGAAAAAAACAATCAAACAAAATTCTTGCAGCTGCACAGGGATTTAGCTCTCATTTGCACTGCTCTCAAGAGTTATCAATTTAAATTCAGTTATTTGCCATTGAAACACAGGCTTGAAATAATTTGAAATAGTTTCCATTACTAAATCACACAATCATCCCCCTAGTGCAAGGTTTAAACTGAGCACAGATTTTCCTCTCAAGGATCACCTATGACTTCTCCATTCTGCAGTTCTGCATTTTTTACTCTTCTAATTGCTCCATCTCCAGCAAGTCACAAAAAACAGAGTCTCCCTCCCATAGCATGATGTACAGAATCAGTCCCTTCCCACGGCGAGTACTAGATGTGATGTTCAGACGGCCGCTTTCTGAAGGAAGCAGCTACCCACCCCGACGTTTTCAGGTGTGGATGTGGCTGATATCTCTGGATACAAATGATTTACATGTGAAAAGATATAAAATAAAAATACTACTCCCTTTTGTCATTGCTTCAAAAAACAAATTTGGGATTGAGATCCATGTTAAGTGTTGGTCTATATGTTTGTATGAAGGCTGGAGATAAGTGCTTTACCAAAATATTCTACACGAATGCAATTGAAGGAAATATATAGGTACTCTACAGGTTGCTTTGGTTTTCTGCATGAGGATTTCCTGTAATGTTCTATTTTCCTTAGAAGACAAACATGAAAGTGCGCATATATTCTTGTGAGAAGAACAAAGCTGTCCAGCATGCTGGTACTCAGCTGTAAAATAGCAAAATTATGATATGTACAAGTGGGAGGCTGAGAAAGATAGACGTCAGAATCACATCTGGAGACTTGACATAGTCTGCCATTTGGGCTAAATCCCAGTTCCACCGATACTAATTTAGAAGCATAGGATCATACAATTATTTTGGTTGGAAAAGACCCTTAAGATCATTGAGTCCAACCATTAACTGAACACTGCCAAGTCCACCACTAAACCATGTCTCTAAGTGCCACATCTACACGCCTTTTAAACACCTCCAGCGATGGTGACTCAACCCCTTCCCTGGGCAGCCTGTTCCAATGCCTGACAACCCTTTCCATGAAGAAATTTTTCCTAATATCCAGTCTAAACCTCCCCTGGTACAACTTGAGGCCATTTCCTCTTGTACTGTCACTTGCTACTTGGGAGAAGAGACCAACCCCCTCCACGCTACAACCTCCTTTCAGGTAGTTGTAGACAGCGATAAGGTCTCCCCTCAGCCTCCTCTTCTCCAGGCTAAACAGCCCCAGTTCCCTCAGCTGCTCCTCATTAGACTTGTGCTCCAGGCCCCTCACCAGCTTCATTGCCCTTCTCTGTACTCTCTCCAGCACCTCAATGTCTTTCTTACGATGAGGGGCCCAAAATTGAACATAGTATTCAAAGGTCCAGCCTCACCAGTGCCAAGTACAGGGAGACAATCACTTTCTTAGTCCTGCTGGCCACAATATTCCTGATACAAGCCAGGATGCTGTTTAATTTAAAATTTAAATTTTCCTTCACCTGGCTTTGGCTAGATCTGCTCAGGGATGTCCATTCAGGTTAAGCACTGATTTCAGTGAACCTGGATGGATGTGAGAATGGATGGACCTTGGTACCTGAGGTTATTCCAGAGGACTTGCTGCAGTATTTCCTTTTATGATATTCTAATCTACCTAAAACAACATTTTGGGGGATTGTATGAATACTTCACTGAGAACATTTGGGTTTTTCTTTGCTTGAAAGAACATTCTAAAGAAGGCAAGCAAAGTATCTTGTGCCTATTTTTCTTATAACCAAGCAAAACTGTCTTATGTCTTCAGAATGGAGAGATGCCAATATTCCTTCTTTCTTCATAGAATGTTCAGATGATTGCTGTGGGACTTGTTTTTGAATGTCCTAAAGACGTTTTTTATTGTTGTTGTTATTATGTAATGCCAAAAAGAGGAATTACTGAATTATTTATTTTTATTATGTGTGGTCATGGCCTATTATAAATAGAGGCTGGGCTTGTCATGACACCTCAATTATTTCTATGTGCAGTGGATCCATTTGTAAGAAATAACAATTCTGTAAACACCTCCTGGCTCTGAAAGTCAAACTGGGTTCTTTCTGTTTCACTCATTACTGAGTATGGTGTTTCTGAGGACCAAATTAGGTCTTTTTTTAATGGCAGTTGTTGAAGGCATTCAATGTCTTCAGTAGATTTGTACTGATATAGAACTGCTTGGAATTTATTAAACTGTACTGAGGAGAATACATATGAGTAAAAGTCAACTGACTTTTTCTTAGCTGTATTGAATTCTGGTGTACCATCAGAAATGAGAGAGTAAACTTTTTTCCCCAGCCAAGCCTACAGATTTAATTCTAATTGCAGGCAATAAGCAGATTATTGACCAGATAGTTATTACTGTTCAAGCTGTTTTTCTGAGCAGAGCTATGTATTATATCTGTGAGAGCCTCACGAACCATGTATTATCCTTAAATATGTCAAATGAAGCACAAATGCATTATTTTGGTAGCAGTAGCCCCACTTTATTAAAGTTTCTCATCAGAATTTTCTTATATTTCTGCCCATTTCTGAACCATTATCTCTGAGGTTACATGTTTACAGAAATAAGGGTAAAATTTGAATTAAAAATATTTTTAAAATATTTGAAACATGGGAGAAATTCAACTCATTGAAACCTTGTCAACAGTAAAAATGTCTAGCAGTGCTTTTGACAAAGCTGCAAAAAATACAATTGACAACTTAACTGAAATCGGTTAAACTCCTAAAAGTTTAGTCCACAGTAAACAGTGATGATTTTGCTTGAGTGCAGAGGAGGTATTAGAAAAGAAAGATGAACAGACACTGAAAAAATCTATCGTCTAAGAATCTTCAGTAAGCATGTCTGCTAATGTTAAATTTTCAAACTGTTTACCTCAGAAAACCCCAGGCTTTTAGTTTATGTTTATTTAACCACAACCAATTCATTCTGAAAATAGTGCTTCAAATTTTGCTAAGGCCTTGTGAAATACGAGTCTCATTTCTCCTCATTCTTTCGGCCTATGCAAAGGGATGCCACTGTCAGGCTACAATGGCAATATATTCTATGTGCTACAAGAGAGATATACTGCAAAATCCTTTCAAATATGCGCTGCTATTAAGAAAAGCTGAGGGCGTAGCCCCATTCCCGCAAGCCCTCCCACCTCAGTTTCAATCTGAAAGCTGTTCGTCATTGGACATTATTGTTCAGAATATTCACTTCCACTAAAGAAGAGACAGTTCTGTACTTTTCTACGCCAAACAGAGAGGCTGCAAAAATGAAAATTGCAAATGTAGCCTATAAAAAAAAAAAGTTTCAGGACAAACAGCAGCAGCAGCAAAGTAAAAACACCTAGCATCTCCTTCAGCCCCCTCACTTACTTGATGGCTGAACTTCAAAGCCCACTTTTGGACTATTTAAAATGCTAATATGATTAATAACAGGGAATTAGTTTTTTACACCAAACTACACAAGGAAATTAAATTTAAAAACCTCCTATGCTAATGCACTGTAAAGGTTGCAGTTACAAATCACAGATCTGTTCATGGATATTTCATGAGCAGAAAAAAGGCTAAATTTGTCAGATAAATTATTCATTGTGAATTATTTGCTCAGCTCTATACTTTGCATGTGTACTGTATTTATAAATTTAACAGGGATTCTGGTGGTACCTTGGAAAGAAGCACAGTGCAAATTCTGCATATTTCACCGCAACTTCCAGTTTGTCTCACCGTATGTGTTCTGCGGGTGAAATTCAACCCTCCCACACAATAGCTGGTGACTGAGGCTTTCCACGCTGTCACGAAGCCCACCCACCGCGCTCCTCCCGAAAGCTGGACCAGCAGCCACGGCTGCCTTCCCTCCTCGAGGGCAGGTGTGAAAGCCCCCGATCTGGGCAAAGAAAGGGGTACCAAGCGGGTTTGTAAAAGCACGTGAGGCCACACTTGCCGCCGGGGCTGGTTTGTGGCTCTGGCAGGTGGTGGCAGGGGGACAGAGGGTGCAAGTCAGGCTGGCTGGCTGCTCTCCTCGCCCCACAGCCTCCCCAAAAGGTGTGTGAACACCTCATTTGGTGGCAAAGCACCCCCAAGCTCATGTCGACCTTATTCTTTAGTATATTTTATGAAAAAAGGCACTGTGTTAAGTCCTCATGATTCTCACGAAGCAAAATGAGAGGTTTGGTGTTAAGACGGCAGAGAAAACCTGAAAACCATCACCACACAACAAAGTGTTTCCTCCAGAAAATGACCCTGGAGAGAGGAGGAAAAGCTCTCTGAACAAAAATGTCAACAGGACCATTAAATGACAAAACAAACGAACAGATCCTGTCACACACCAGGTCAAATATCTTAAATATCTGAAGAGAAAACGAATGGAACAGCATCAGTATTGCTTTACAGGTGAAAATTAAAATATGCTATAACACGTCATTGTACACGATTGGCAAGGGCAGAATTTTTAATGAAGGGCAGACAGCACTTTCAGGGCCAGCAAAACACTTTTTGCTTTAGCAGGGATGCAGAGCCAAACCAGGGAGATGTTTTGGCAGTATATTGACTGCATGCTTTCATCCTTTCGGCTGCTTAAGTTCTAGCAGAAGTAACTTGAACAGGACTACCGTTTAATACACTAAGGCTTACACAGAAGGTATTATTTTCTCTTTGACAGGGTCCAGTGCTATTTTTACACTGTTTGATAGAAAGCCGCTGTTAGGCCTCAGGGAAGGAATAGCAATTCTTTAAGTAGGGCTTGCAGAACAGCAGCTTCCTCCCTCCTGCCACTTCAGCCACCTTCTCCGATACAGAAAATGTCTGGCTCTCCTTTTTCTTTAAAAAATACACATTGTTAACTATCTTTTTGGTAATCCACCTAACAAACCCCAGCATGTTTGTGCGGGACGCCTAACTCTGACACCAGCCGCTCTGTTTGTTAGTCCCTTCCTCCCCACTCCAGCGCCCAGCCTCCCTGCCTCCTCAATCACATGTGTTGTTTCTCATTTAAATGAACAGTTGGATTCTTTTATTTCTTACAAGTGCTGGATTCGCCTTATCGCCCTCATTCCTTTGGGGGTTGCCAATTGGTTTTATCCACGGATGTATCATTTCTCATGCTTCCCTTTTTTCTTACAAAGAGAAAGAACCACTTCGTCAACAAGCCTCTCTGGAGTGGAAGATTAAAAACCTAGACATCACCTACCTTGCAGCGCTACTCCCAACTGGGTTGTGTAAAACTCAATTAAACTTGTCCCCATTGAATACTGCATTACAGTACATTAAACAGAAAATTCTTCAAGCGTGATGACAAAGCTTGAAACCTTGCCTCAAAGCTGTTCCTTGTAGCTTTCTTTAACATTTCAGTCTTTATGGTGCAAGTCTCCCGTTGACACAACTTTAGTCCAGCTATGAAAAATCACAGAGCCCCACAGGGATTAAAAGAGAAAGAGGAAGAGGGGAAAAAAAGAAGAAGGAAAAAAAAAAAATTAAACCCTGTCAAAGCTGGTCTTGGCACTTTCTTTAGTGCATCTATTGAAACTATATCACCAGCAGACTAGAACCTGAGAAGAATGTGAGAGACCTATGAACAATCTGAACAATTTAGAATAACTCTATGTTCACTCTGTTTGGTTGCCTTAAAGCATTTTCTTTTCTCCAAGAGAAACAGGTATTCCCAGCCTCCTCCAAATTAAAAAAAAATTACATAATGTTTTAAGATTGGACCAAAAAATTAAGAAAGGGTACAATTCTGAAAAAAAAAGGTGTCAAGCCAAGAATTACAACCTCCTCCAAAATCCAAATGTCAGTGCTTTCTGAGGAAGTATGAATTCAGATCCAAATACAGAGCTGTACCTCACTGTGACGTAAATGAAATACCAAAAAGTTGCAGCCAATATTTCAAATATTAGTTTCTTCTCTGTATGAAACAAGGATGACAAGTTTACCTCAAATTTGCTTCTATCTGAGCTCACTCTCTCTCCAACTAATTACTGGAAAGATTTCAAATTCAAAGCAACTCAGAGTGAGTTGTCCATGGGGTAAGAAAGTAAGTAGTTTATATGAAAATCTCCCAAAGGAAGAGCTATGCATACTGAAAAATGAAAAAAGAGGGCACCAAATACATTCAGAAAAATTCCCACTTTTCTTACAAAAATCTAATGAGATATATGTTACATGTCATGTTACATGTCAGCATCTCCAATTGCAAGTATATACAAGAGTTATCAAAAGCCTGGCTGACTGAGTAGTTACATTTCAACAATCCATCAATATACTTCCAAATAAACCTTTATTCTCTTGACTGTTTATAGCGATAGATGTAAAGAGACATGCTGAGCATCCAAATCTTTTCCTAAATAGTAAGACATGGAATGTTTCCTTCTTACCTCCTGCCTTAAAAGGATGCATATTGTTCCTGCGCATGTTACAGAGCATTTTAAAAACACTTCCACTCAAGAAAAAATGTCCTGCATTTCAGCCACGAATGCCATAAATCATGCATTCACCCTTTGGGCTGTTCAGATATGAAGAGTGCTATATAATACTTCCTCTTTCTTGTGTACTATTATTATAGTTCACAAAAATATTCTGAGTAGATAATATAAAAATATTTTGAAGATGCAATACACATGCTATTGCTTTGCAAAGCTTATTTATTAGTCCAGCTATGTGTAGTTAAGTGCTAGATTATCACATGTAGACCACTACATAAGCTCTGAAAAAGAGAGTATGATGCATCCCATTTTCAAAAGGGAAGAAAGGCAAACGTAATTAGCAACCAGTGTATTATTACTGTAATAACAAAACGTTTGGACTCAATTATTTCTGACAGTTCCTTTTCATGTCCTGAACTCTACATTAAGTCCCGCGTGTTTTCTCTCTGGTGTTTTAATTTGCCAAAGAGCTCCACTGATAATGCAATACGATGAAGGGATGACAGGGGGCTTGTAAGTCCCTGCTGAAGACTTCCTCTGTCTGGCAACAATTTTTTCCATCTCTGGACGGCAGAGTTCAATATCGTTGGGTACTTAAAATTATGACATGGTACACATGCTAGAAAGGACTACTCAGAGACTTGGTTCATCCTTTTTTTGACATTACCTCTATATACCTGAATTTCTGCAGGGCAACAAAATGAGGAAAGAAATGAGAGCAATGAATGAGGAGAATTATGAGATGGCTCTTTACTCCATTACGTCAGTTTTGTACCAGCTGATACCAATGAAGCTAACTAAAGATAATGAAGGTAACAGCTGTTCCCTGTGTTAAGGATATAGGCTAACTGGTTCAATGCTATGGAAAAAGTCTGTTTTCCATAGAAGCAACAGTTATGTCAGGATAAAGCAAAATAATATAGTAACTCTACAAGAATACTGTGTGTAAAACTCTATGTTATCTCTAACAACATCAAAGAAAAGCAAGATTATTTCCTAAGTAAAACTTATTTGTTTTCCCCCAGAGTAGTGGCTTTTCTTCTTTTTGTGTCCTCCATTAACAGTATTATTCTACAAAACTCTTTAGCTTAACAAATATTAATCATCATCAGAGATGCCATATGAAAATAAATAATTGGAAAAGGAAGAGTGTACAAGTTTTTATCATGCTTAGATGGGCATATGTGCTTGCTAGCTAATTTTGGGGGGCTACAGCTAATGAATTCATTGCAGTATGAATCACAGGGAACCTTTTGCTAGGATATCACAAGTTGTTACTACATAAAAGGGACACAGTTTGACAAATCAGGTGTTTGATTCATGGCATACAGCTAAAATCTCATCGGCCCTTTTCTAAAACACAGAGCTAGATTCAGATTTTCCGTTAAAAACTGCAAGCTGTTTCTTTTTCCCCAGTAGCCAATATTATTACTAGTAAGAGTGGCTGGAGTCTGCCAATTGCAAATGCAAATTGACCCAACTTACCTCCTGAATGAAAGAAGGTAAAGAAACTAAGTAAAAATAAAGAATGCTGCCAGATATTAATGGTAGACTGTCAAGCTAATGTGCTCAAACAAAACCTCAGCTAATCAGCTCCCATTGATTCTTCTATAACACTGACATCCCAGAGACAACACAAGGGACATGATACAACCATACAAGACTAACACACAAAAATAGCAGTCCCGAACTTAAGAATTTCCTTCAATACCTTCAGCCGAAGGACCAACTCTAAGATCTCCCATGTACTTGTTTAATAGCCAGAAAGAATCCCAGTTCAGTAAACTGCTGTTGTTAAGGAGACTACTTCTCGATGGTGCCTTTGGAGACTTCTCTGACTCAGGAACAAAATTCTCTCTGTACAATTAGACCTTTGAGTATTCAACTATTCGCATGTTTAGACTTTGCAATAATTAGCAACACACAACAAAAATCCAAGTGCTAATGCTACGATCATGCTTTGCTTTGCTGAATATGTACATACGTTCATAAAGAGAAGAAGGTCATATATCAGCTCATCAATTTTTTGGAATCTTCTAGCTGAATATGTTGAAGGGTCTTTTTAGGTGCAATAGATCTGAAATTAATTTTTTTCTGCTTAATGTCACTCAGGAGCATTTTTTTTCAGGGAGACGAATGGTGTTTTGGAAATAATTTTTATGATGCTGTGGATGGGTTTTTAAATATGTCAAAAAATTCTAGTTGCTTAATGTCCAAAGTTAATCCATTTGTTATGTTATGTCCTAGTTTATAAAATTAAGATCAAACCAAAGAAACAGAATGCAGAATGTTGTTCCTTTTACATACATTTCTGTAGGACAAAATGAAGAGAAAATAAATAACAAATTATAGGAAGTGTATAAGAAAGACAGAGCAGTACCACACTTAAAACTGATGATCACATTGTGGCAAGCCAGAAAATTGTCATGTCTCATGTGTTATGGTGCAGTGGAAGTAATTGATAAATAGCTTGTGTTCACAACACCAGCATTCTCTCCTTGACTCACTGCAAAGCTTATGGCATTTAGGGATTTACATAGAAAATATGCAGAAAAATAATTTTATTTAAAGAGTTGATCCCAGCAGATCTTCCGAGAGGGTGCAAAGTGTCAAAAGTGGCTTCCATGAAAGCAGCCAAACCAGCTCATCTTCTAAACCATTACTAGAATTTTAACTTTTTTCCTTTACTTAGCTAGTTAAACCCCAATAAAATACATAATACTTTGCATCACAAAACAGCTTTCTTAGTAAATTGCTCCTGGACCACTGGTCCACAAAAGACTCTCAAGATGGGGTTCTGAACATATAGCCAATGCTTGTTTAGCCCTAATTAATTTCTGCTTTAGGAGGGAAAGCAAGATAAAAGTCTTGAAGTCATACTTCAGGCTACACTTTCCACCAAAGTAAGCAACTGAAAAATATCATTGTTTGTGATTTTATACTTCATTTGCTCCAATGATAAATACAATTTAATTGAACCTCAATCATAAAACTGGCTTAGCCTTAGCAATCTGTCAGTCTTATTTTAAATTTTCATTTAATTGTAACTTGAAAATGCATTTAAACTTCACATAATTTAAATCCATTAAAATGCACGTGCAGCTACCATAAAAGCAAGCCTGTTCACATTTAAAAGAACAGTTTATTAACAGAAGATGCATCGTGATCACTTGATGCCACCCGTCATTTCCTAGTGTAAACCAGTTCCTTTTCATCTCATACTTCAAGTTCAATCAGCCATCTTGTAATTTCAGCAAACATTCTGGCTGGCCAAAGACACCGTTGTCTCCCCTGTGTTTCAGAAGCTTCTGTTCCTATGTTTCTGAACATTTGTTTAAGCTCACAGACCAACCACAATATTTCATGGCAGTTTCAGAGGTGAAGGTTAGGGCATATCAGTCAATTCCCTTTAACCCACTGATCCACGGTTTTCTCAAAAATGTCTTTCGTTTGTTCAGATCTTGAATAATTTGTGCACTGACATTCCTGTTCAATATGTTTCTATCACATTACATATTCAATTGTAAAAGTAAATTTCTATTTGTATGTGTTTCTGTATCACTGCTGTTAAAAACAAGAATTCTCCATTCACCAAAACAACATGATAGAGCCCAGTATGTATTATATGTGTACTTATATTTTTTAAACAAAAATCCATCTGATTAAGTCTGAATACATCTCTCTTCTTGTGTTTCTAGTACAATCTAACTTTTGAATATTCTTTTTACACTGGTTTGCCCTCCCTAAAATGTATGTTTTCCCCTGTGTCATCTTCTACTTTCACCACTTTATTGCAAAACTAGCATTCTTCTGTAATTTATAAAGCTAATACTATCACTTTTCTTGAGCTAGGACTTATTCTTTCTGTCTTCTAAACTCTTTTCCAAATTTATAATACTTCCTCTCAATGATTATTAACCTGTGAAGGTGTAATTGTTCTGAATAGCTGGAATCACTTATGCAGAAGTATATGTTACAGCTAGAGGGAAAGAATTTAGAATCTTAACTAGCTTGAGTGAAACACTAACTGAAGCCTCAGTTATTTTATATATATGAATGTATGCACTTATGTATATATGACTGTATACTATGATACCATCACAGGAAATTATCTTGCAGGAAATTTCTGCTCCAGCAACCAACCTTGGTTCTGCATGTCACCAGCTGATTCAGCCATGTGCATCACCACTCAGTTACAGAACATCTCTACCAAATCTGCTTCAACATCGCAGTTGGCTTCCGAATCACAATTTGGGCACACTCTAGCATGGATTTCTGTTTGTGATGTTTGTCAGCATTTTATCACCCTGCATGCTCTGATGGAATGAAACAAGAAAGAAAAAATCTAATCTCAAACAGCTTTTTTTTTTTTTCTCTTCTTTTTGTAACACCAAAAGAAACTACACTGTAAGAAAGCTGCTAAGTTCTCTCCGTGTCTGCAGTAACAGGGGTTTGTTCCTTAAATATTAAACACACACCAAAGCAGGTGGCAACTTCTTCACAGTCGCTTCAGTTCTCTTCAGAGAAGACTAAAAGGGTGGGCAGGCTGAGCGGTGCCCCAGTGCTGGGGAGGGGCAGGGCAGCCACAGGCTGTGGAACCTCCTGCCTCACTTGCAAGTGGGGGTTGCAAATGAGGGACTCCCATATTTTGCTGGAGCTCCTTCCCTAGCTTCCACTCTCCCTACTCCCCATTGTACAATACACGCTTCATAACCTGCCCCAAATCACAGGGCGCAATTGCCATTGCATTAGGGAAAATGGATGTGGCCACGGTGCCCCGCTGAGTGGTCCTGCTCCTCGTGGCCTCTGTCTGCAGCAGGGAGCAGGGCTGGGATGCCAGGGGAGAAGGAGAGAAATGCTGACATTGATCTCTGGATCAGAGAGTACACAGATTGATCCCCGGGATCAATAGAGAGGTCAGGATTCAGTCACACATGATCTCTGGCTACAGCTCTTAGGTAATTTCTGGAAGACAATGGAGGGAGATGCATGTATGGATGTGACCGAGGGTTACATCTTGATCTCAATTTCTGTTTAAGGAAATCTGCACACCAAAAGAGCTTTTGCAATTGCCTTCAGCTCTGAATCCATTTTCCTGAGCACATAACAAATCTCAGTGTCTTTGGTATTGCAAAAGGGGCTATCCATTTCCTTTAACATACACATTGTTTCTATACTTCTCTAATGTGAAGAAGTCTCTCAAAGCTCCTAAATTAACAATGAGAACAAAAATGAGCACAGTTTGCTTTTAAAGTATTGCTTCTAAGTATTATCAATAAATAAATTAGGCAGGGTCTAAAATGTGGTCAGGGAATTTGAGAACTGCTGGCTGTGCCATTGCCTATGTGAGCAAACACAGCAATCGCCTGCCGGAGTCTCCAGAGCAACAAGAATAAGAGCTTAGGGACCTAATAACAAATCACTGTTTTGCAGGTCAATTAAGTAGCCAAGAGACACTTGAATTCCACCTGTTGTGCCACAATAATGGCTTTGCTTGTAAGCAGCTGGAGATGAAACACATCAACAAGATTTTAACATTGTGTTCCAGGAGGTCCAGCTCTACAGCCCACTTGGACATCAGGGCTGCGCATCACACAGGTTTTCCTGGGAGCCTGGCACCTTGAATGCCATGAAAGTCTTCCCTGCGCTATTACCATCAGGCTCAATCCATTTAGAGGTATGGGGCACAAAAATCTCGCACCGCACTGTCAGTTATACACAGAACCACTTGCAATGGGGGTAGAATATATTTCTACATTATTTTAGCTTTTGCTTTTACACGGCACACCATTAGTTTGTCTTGTGTCACAAATACACAGTAGGAATATTTGACGGGAATCACTGTGAAACAGGCTGCAGATGAATCCAGCCCCATTTCCTCTCATACAGACATTTTATACTCAGCACCTATGGAGCTGCCTGAAAAGAATGGCCAAGGTTTGATTTTAGGCTTCTAGGTCATGGTTTCACCTTGACAACAGCTCTTTCATTTCAAGCAGCAACATTTGCCAGGATCCCTAAGGTGTTTTCATTTTTGTCAAGTGTAGGGAAAAAAAAAGTATGAAAAAAAGATAAATCTTAATTCACAAGCTTCAGGACTATCTCTGTGTCTCCAGCACAAAACTTCAAATGCAATCCAGGACCTGGATGTGTATTAGAAGGCTGCAGATTTAAACCTTGTCCACCATGATCAAACTGGATTTATGGAGCATCATAACTCTCCAGACACCATCCAGCAGCTTATTAATTTAATAGACTCCTGTCCATTCCATGATGTTCCTGCCCTGACAGTCTCTCAAGATAAGGCGAAGCCTTTTGACAGGACAGAGTGCATATATATTTTCTTCTGTTTTCTTGTGGATGGGGTTGTCGACAACTTGAAATGTGTGGCTCAGCAAATTTGGGGGCTTTTTCCTTCCCTTTTGCTTTGCAGTGAAGATGACAGAGGTAACACTACAATGAGCCACAGGGGTCACAAGGTTTACTGCAGTCCTCAATGTTTATTTAGCATAATGGATTGAAAAAAAAAATAAAAAGAAAATAAACCACATTTAACATCTATGTCATAGCCTGAAAATAATGACAGCATTTTTCTTAAAAAGATTTCTAAATGACTGATTCTACTGCAACTGAGTTAGACAAATGAGGGGCAAATACATATCTTGAAAAAAAAAATCTCTGCATGATGTTTGCATTTATTTTTGCCAATGGTCTGAATGGCTGAAGCAATATTTCTTTTCACACGGTCCCAGTGTGAAGTACAGACTGGGCTTCTTTTCTATCCTGAACATGTTCTCATAGGTGAGTGTCAGACTTGGTTTACAGCTTTTCTGTGCAAATTATGTCAGTACTGTGCCTATTTTCTTGACTCTTCCAATTCCAAACTATGAAATAAACTACACAGTAAGTGATAAGAAGAACACAAAAAAAAACAATAAAGCAAACCAACATACATATAAGAACAACTTAAAAATATCACTTGGCTGCTATGTAAATGGAATGCACTAAGAATGAACAAAAGTATTTTCATATTGAAAGTGGAAATATAGCTTTACTCCCGCATTTCTTGTCATCTTCCCTTTATTATCTACATAGAATTTAGAAGGCATGTAATAATTCACTGTATGCTATTATATGCATATTATACTAATTCCATAAAGATGCATAAAATAATCTTTTTCTTGTAGATAATTAAGACCATATACAAGGCCCTGACCTCTAAACTCCCTCAACCAGATAATCCCCCATTGGATCTATTTGCACAGGTAAAAAATAAAAATAAGGAAAAAGTACAATCCTGCTTTGTGAGTTCTTTGAAGCCGAACTGTATCTGAATTAAGTCCACAACACTGCCTGCCATCGGCAAGCAGTAAGTATCACTAGTCATGGGGATAAAATATGTTCTCCTTTAGAGAGGAAAGCAACAGCACTGATTTACAAAAGTTTTGTTTGCAACAGTGTCATTAGGCATCCTCTCTTCTCAACATTCCTGCAAAACCAGACACAAATGGTGCCATCTACTTGCCTACCAACCACATCTTTACAGTTGCATCCGTGAGACTTTCTTCCAATGACTATGAAGGTATATTGCCCTTGTAGAGATAGCCTTTTATGTAAGCATTATACACACAATCATGCTTCTCTTGAGAAATATTTTGTAATTTTTCAGTGGTTTTGAAAATGAAATGCAAACCAAGCTTTTCCATGGACCTTTGATATTAGGATAAGCATCACACGCATTTTGTTAAGAACTCAGATTTTTTGTCAGTGGATACGAAGAAAGAACAAAAAGCTGTAGCACCACCAAAGGCTTCAGCACATTGTTCATCTAATGGAAGCATCCAGAGGGACAGCAGATACTGCAGCTTTCTGACTGTCCACATGGAACTGACTAAGTAAATTCACTCTATTTGCTTTTAATAGTATGTGGAAAGAAGCTCCTTGCAATCTAAAATATATGTTCCAAGTTAACCTTTGGCCTATTTAACAACTTGTTCTCTGACCCAAACCAAAATATACTCATATTCTAATGCAGCAGTGTTTAAACTCCTTATGATGTTTGACCTGTGTCTCATAAGGGTCTCTGATGTTATGTGTCTGTGGCACAATGTACCATTACATTGCTTGAAGTTGCAGGGAAAAAAAAAATAAATAAAGTATTTGCTAGCTGAAAGTTCATTTGCTGGGGAAAACATGGTATCAAGGATCTCAGAGAACAATTAAGAAAAGCAAACCTCTCTCACTAAAGAAAAATGTAAGAACCGTTCTGTTGTGACAACTGACTTTTCCTTTATGTTAAAAAAGAGAGTGCTTACTTTAAATGAGCAAAATTAATTAAAAACTGCCATCAAGTCTTACTAGTAGTTTCATGTAACCTCTTGTTGTATCTTCAATGCATGGCACATATGTCAGCGAAATAACTCATCCCAGTACCAGTGAAGTAAGTAAACAATTATACGTTTATTGACTTATTTTAACGCAGCCACTGGGCAGCACAGCAGGGGAAGAATTGCTTCCAACCCGACTTCTGCTCAGCCCTCTCCTGTGTGCTGCCTCTCCTCCGGTTTCTATTTATAAATTAGCTACATGACACAGTTTCAGTGTGGGCAGCTGTCATTTTAACTAATCTCATCCTGTAAATCCACCCTAGCAGGCTTGTTCTCTATTGTGATTGGAGAATAGACTTTTTTGGGCAGCTTTCAAATGCAGCATCTGTTTGAGCAAGCACCCATCTCTTAGCTATGTGGAGAAGCACTCCCCCGAATTTGCCCTCCCCCCCGCCCAGTTTTGTGTTCACCAGAAGAAAATCACAATTCTCGGATCTTACCCTTAGGCAACACTGTCCCCAGCCAGGAATTTGTTGCAGTCGCTCAGTGAGCACTGGCTGCGATTTCACTTACGGAGGGATGGAGGCTTTTTATGGCGTTTGATATGTATTCGCACCATCGGGACAATTAACGGGACCATCCTGTGGAATTACTTACTAAGATGTCACACGGTGCCTGTGGAACCACTCTGGGGCCAGGATGGGTTTTTTTTTCTCCTCCCGCATCCTCTCAGAAATAACGAAGGGCATAAACTACTCAGCGAGGCCAGGCAGAGGAGGAAATAACATCAGTAAATCACTAATGGAAATGCAAAATCAAACGCCGCCTCACGCGAAATGAGATGACGGGTGGCTCGAGAAGCACGTGAGTCGCTGCCAGCAGCCGCCTCCTTTTTGGCAGCCGAGCACGACCCCATCCCAGCGCCCCGTCCCCCAGCACCCGGCCCTCTCCCTCCAGGCCGCGGCCTGAGCAAGAGCCACGTCCTGAGCGGGGCTGCGGCAGGAGACGTGCCCGCAGCTGCCGCCTGCCCGCGACACGTGCTCGGTGGGACGAGACGCACCCCGACCGGCCCAGACACGCGTTAAACATGTTGGTTTTCCTGCACAGAGTTATCCTGTGGTGCTCTGCAATCAATTACTGTTATACCATCATCATTAATAATTTTCTTAATGAAAATGATTCTGTTGATCTCCGTTGTATTTTAATTATCAGAGTTAAGCATAATTACACTGCAGCTCTGAGCTGGCATGTAGACTCCTTTAGGGCGCAATTTTGTTTTAACACACTGATAATGTAATTTTACATTGTGTCAGTTGTTTAGTTATTATCCAGTCGTACAATTCCGCTGTATTCCTGATAACAGATAATAACCTTAGCACCTCCTATATCCTGAAGTCATTTAAAAAGCAATATTGGAATTTCACAACTAGCTAACTTAATCGCCTTATGATTTTATAATTCCCACAGCTAAATATTTGTACAGACACCCTGTTTTAACAATGCCACTAAACATACGGTATCCATACATTTCACATAAATGGCTTTAATAATAGCTAGAAAACTGTCTGCTATATGAGCACAGTTTTTAGTCTGTGCAACTGTATTTTTTACACCCTTTCTATTCTATTCAGTTGTAATTCATTTACAAAATCCCTTACAGTCCCAGTGGAAGATTTGTAGTTAATACCCCAGCTCCTTCCTAGGTTGTGAGGGGACTCCTACCTCTGTTCTTAGAGATTTACCAGGTCTGGCCCACAGCGCTGTCAGGCACGACTGCTTCTCAAGTACACTGCATTGCAATGAACATACCGTTCGTGCATTAATACTTCCCACCAATGTATCTTGCTTAAATCACTGAAACTCTGCAACTTTTTTTTTGGAAGGCACATATTTATAATTCTAGATAGGGTACAATTCCTAAAATATGTCTCTAAAATTTCAGATGCTGTTTCTAAGACATCTCCTAAATTATTGAATAGACTATATTTGAAACATGAGAGGAGTTTGAAATAAATATTAAAACAAAAAGAGCATGTCTTTTGAATGTAATTACAGTTGTAAAAGTTTCCTTTCAAAAAAATAGAATGAGAAAATGGTACATGCCATGAGTAGCCAGCTTGTGTCAGAGCTCGTAAAAAGGGATACTAATGAACTGTTTTTCCCTTTTCTAATTTGTCCTAGTATTGGAGAAATGTAGTTATAAAAAATACAGAAAGAAATAAGTGATCCTAGACTAAATAGAATTAATTTCAAATACTGAATAGTTATTTCATAGCTATTCACTCTCAATGTACTCTGATGTACGATTTTAAATAACCAGTTTCTTAATCTAAAAATTCATATAGAAGATGAATTGTGATTCCACTGTAATAACTTAGCAATGTAATCCTATATATGTACGTCAGACATATACATACATGCACACACACTATTTGTGTTTGCTTGCCTAGGGAAAATATTTTATGGAGAGTTTTGAAGGCAAGTGGGGAGTTAGCTGGCCAGGTCAGAGTCACTTTCAATAGGAACCACACGACAGACTCCTCTCCCTATGATCGTTCTGTGTGCAATACATGGGTGTCTGCAGTGCCCACAGCTTCTAGCGAACTGACATGAGGCACATTGCTATGGTCTCCTGAAAGATCTAGGGGAAATTCTGCTCTCGAAGATATCACTGTAATAAGCTAAAAGGAAATACAGCATGCCCTTTAGAGTCAGCAACTGACTGACCGGGACCATGTATTGTTAGCCAATTCTCAAACTTATTTTCCTTTTAGAAATGTTCCAATCTACTCCTCTCATCTCATCTTGGGTATAGTAAGGAAAACAGCTCCCCGGTGACCAAATCCACTACATGCATAATTCCACACATTTGTTCAGCTAATTGCTTTCAGAAATAACAATGTATTGCTAAGCAAACTAACGAAATTATACACATGCAACTACAACATAACATCGAATTACAACTACATGCCAGCTGACACCATTTCATTAGAAGTAATGGCACTATAGGAGACAAAAAGCTAACACAAATCAAGGCAATGTAATCTGGAATGATGAGATACAAATTGAAGGAAGAAACATTATTCTATTTATTTATTTTACCATCTTCTATTTGACATTGTTTTGTGATCCAAGCCAATTAATCTTTCTAGTACAAAAATCCTAGCAGGGCTCAAGGGAAGCGTAGGTGCTTAATGAACGATAGAGCAGCCAACTCAAAGTGCAAAGAGATGAACAGAATGCAGTGAAGGTAAAGCATATCTACAACTTATTTCCCACATTGGTTTAGTGAAGTACCAAGCTTTTAACATGTATTTATAAATTAGGGCTCAAATTTACCCTCAACTTCAGTTATAATACAAACAGAGTTCACCCTGAGCACTGTATGACTGTCTCACAACACCTCGTTAACCAAGTACTAAAATAATCAGCATCATCAGTGAAATAAAATCCAGCACGCCTGAATGAAAAAAGTAATGTTTTGGGCTACTCAGATTGCACAAAACTGAAGAAAGTTTTTAGTGTTTGAAAAAAAAAATTATATTTCAACAGATTAAATCAGCCAGATAGCACTGAAACTGTCTAATGAATTAGTTAGTGTTTGTAAAGTACTTTGAAGATGAAAAGCCTTACTGGTATATATGTGCTAAGTATTATTATAATTACAGAAAGAATGTAATACTAGATAAGAAATCATCCTATGGGAATTCGCAGAAGCTATATTTTGGAGTGAAAGTAATTTCCCATTACACTAAAAAGTTGTTGCAGAAAAGTTTGCCTGTGAGTATTCAATACTATGAATAGCAAACTGCAGCTCTGGATTCACGAGAAAAGCTTTACTGTATTACTGAGAGCACTTTGCTGCTTCTCACACTTGGGCAGCAACCAGCAAGCTGCGAAGGAAGGGCAGCTCAACCCTTTTTAGATGTGAGCCCAGCTCTCTAGTACTGCAGGTGTTTCAGGTTGCAGAATGAATGTGTTGGCATTCTGTAATTATAATAGAAAGAATTTATAAGACCCTGGTGTGCAACTCATTTTTAACATGCAAATTCCCTGTTTTCAGCGTTTCAACTTTCAAAGGCTTGTGGCAGTTTAAAAGCAATCCTCTTATAAGTGTATAAATTGCAATGATTATAGGAACAAGTTGTAATTGTTTCTAGTAAGTTTTTAGGAGGCTTTGATGTTTTGATTAGTGTTTTGTATGTTAATATATTGATATGGGTGCTTATTTGCCTGGATGCTTGTATGCTGAAATGGTCACTAGGTTGCCTCAGCAAACAAATCTTTGATCTCAGTAGGTCTGTTTGGTTAGAAATAAAACCTAAAAGAAATTAAACGAGAACAGTGCATGTTCTGAAGTATTCACAAAGTGCTGAGATTGGTGATTGAAATACAAGGAAGGAAAGTCATAGTTTAGCAACCTGATCATCAGGGGGAATGCCAAAACCAGCTACAATAAAGTTATTCTTATTCCATGTATTCAGGTGGTGGCTTTTTTTTTTTTTTTTCAGCATTCTGTAATGATACCATAACCACATTTACAAAGCTTTCACAGTGACTGACCAAAGTGCATAGTCTGCCACACTGTGGAGCGAACCAAAGGCTCTCTGAGTTGGTTCAAGATGCAAGACAAAAGCCTCATCATCTTGAACCAAAGTAGCTGTTAGATGTGGTAGGTTAGACAAAGCATGTTTGCGGGACTTCATAAGAACTCATGCTGACTTGAGGAAATCTGACAATCCTCATAAGACAGAAATGATATGCATTGCCACTAGCCAGTACATTCCAGTGAAGCATCATCATGTCATGCCACTACACACAGACTGGAATGTCAGAGGTGACAACCCTGAAATACAGTTCCAGTTATCTTCTGTTACCATGCTGACGTGCAGTCTTATCGTAGTCCAATCAAGTTCACATTCTTCTTATAAAACCAGATTTCAGTTAGTAGTCTATAATGTAATGTAACTTAGAGAAATGCTATCCAGTATGTCCAATAAAATGTCAGAAAGAATTCATCTATTTAAAGTGTATAGATTTTACTGATGTTTCCCAAGAGGCACTAAATCTCAGAGAGAAATGGATGGTATGTCTTATGTCAGTTGACGTCCTTCTGTGTTTGCAAGGCATTTAGTATACTACAGACACCATGGGGAGTTTTTGCATCATTAAAAGAAAAAAAAGAAAGAAAAAAAAAAGCAAAACCACAACATGAGAGGAAAAAGGGAATGAAAACTGTTCCAACTTTAAAGGGAGACAAACTACTTCATTTTCCTATTAAGCAACAGGTATATTTTTATCTCAGTACTTTACATAGGAAAACAGAGAAAAAAAATCAGCTTGTGTTTACCTTTGCTGTACACAATGCAGTTGTTTTTGTTGTCTTCTACTCCTTGCCAAGTCACATCCAGCAACCACTTGGGGCCAGCAGTCAGTACCATAGGGACTGAAGCCTTTGTCTTCTGTAGGAAGGATGATAACAAACAGATGCCATTTGCTTGCCTTGATTAAGAACTTGAATAATAATAGTAATAATAATTTTATTTGCAAACAACAAAATCTCCAAACCCATAAGCCAAGGTCTTATTCCCCTGCCTCGGGAGGTTTTTTTAAGGATACACAGGCAGGAAGCTTTAGTTGTTTCATTGATTGAATGGTGAAACTATTATCAAGGATTTTTCTGAATGATATTGGATCAGATCTCCAAGATTAAACAGATCTCTGGTGGCTGAGAATTATAAAGGGAATGCAGATGACTTTCACAGCAAAGAGCCAAGTGTTTAGAAGTGAACTTTAGACACATTGTACTTCATTATCAACAGGATCTCACTATTTCATGAAACAGACAGGAAAGAATTTAAAGAATCGGTATCCATTTCAAAGATCTGTCCTGGGTAGCATTTGTATTATCATATGAAATTGTTGTGAATGGATAATGGAATTTTTCCACTTTTGCTAAGTGTTGATGTGTGATTTTACTGTGTCTGAAATAATAATATTAATGTTAATGATTCACTACTCTTTGTCTCCAAAAAGACTATCAAATAAGTTGTATTACTAAATTCAAAGGCATAGAAGTAAAGTGTTGACGTCCATTGCACTTGAAAGGCGTGCAGGCAAGGAGATGCACATTTAACAAAACAATCTCCTCTGTATATTTCAGGTTCTAGATTTCAAGAATTTGGAATTTGAGGAGATAAGGTAGAGGCTTCAAATTTATTAACATTTAACTCGTTTTACTAATCAAATGGCAAAAACCTTGTGGGTAATCCTGATTTTGTCAGCATGTGGCACTGAGATGCCACTTACACTTCTATCATTCACAGTTATTTTTCTCTATATCAAGCATGAAACCACAACAGAGAGTACAAACTACAACAGTCACCACATAACTTTTAATTTTTTTTTTTTTTCTGGGATATAATTCTCTCTAAGATATTCCAACCTTTTTAAAGTGAATTCGATCAATTATTTTTATATTCCACCAATAATTCTCTAGTTAGCTCCAGCCTTGTTCTATTCTGATATTCTGTATGATTAAGCGAGTTAAAAATGTTAAGATATGGAAAATCATATATTTATATGAACATTCCAGATGAGTTGGCCACATTTATTATCTATGACTGTTCTAGAAGTGTAGTGAAGTATAAGAGTTACCATAGAACATATTATATATGCAAAACATACACAAAAATATTTATTGAAAATAAGCTATTATTTAAAATATTTAGTTATATAAGATCAAATTCATAATCTTATATAAGATATATTTAATATAATTTATGATATATCAATATTTTAATGAAAAAAGAGAAAAAGATGCACTGAATGTCACAGTTCTTCACATTTCAGATGTTTTTTATCTGTTTATTCTCCAATAGTGTGTTATCAAATATAGTATTTCTAGCTTAATTTGCATTTTATGTTTTGCATTTTTCATACCAATGTTTATGCATAAGTCACACTTCTTCTATATGCACTCCATGACATTATTCATCTTTCAGAAGTGTTGGAAAAAACAGATATAAATGAAGAATTAAATTAGTAAAAAGGAATGTAACAGCTAGCAACAATATACCTAGTGTAAAACTACTGCAACAAGAGACATGCAATGTTTCAATTGCTAATACTGCTTTTTCTACGTGAAATTGCAGAAACTGTGTTTGCTTAGATGAAGTGTTACAAAAGTCAACCCAACTGCTCATGTTTGAAATCTGAAATGGAATTCTGATTTCTAATTGGCCAGTAAACAAGACAATTTTATTTATTTTTAATTTGGTTAAGTTCATATACAAATTATCAAGAAGCCTGATATTACCAATTATGAAATCAGTGCAAAGTATTTACGTATGAACTGCACAGAAAATAATGATGTAAATGAGGCACAAACTGAAAAAGATTTGCAAGAAATGAGATGAAAGGTAATCAAAGTATCATCTCCATCTCTTAAAACAGAAAAGTCTGGACTTTAGTGTCATTTACACCAAAACAGCGCTAAGGCTGCTATGGAAACAAGGAAGAGTGGCTATTCTTCACACAGCTGAGAATCATACCATGTTAAATACAAGCTTTAGCATGACCGTTGGCAACCATGACTGCATACCAATAATGAAGAGGAGGACCAGGACATGTTCCTGCCATGTTTCATTTCTCCAACTGCCATTTCAGTCAAACCTTTAATGTGTTTTTTGTGCTTATACGTGCTCACAGTCTCTGGTAATCACAAGTACACTCAAAAGACAGTGCAATATTATCCAGATAGTGGACTTTTCCAAGTACACTATAAATGATTAAGACATTTTAAACAAGTCTTTTTTTTAAGTTGGAGGCCAAGTTAAAAAAACATAACAAAACAAATCAAAATTCTATATTTTAAGTGCAGAAGGGATCATTTATTTAATTTTCAGAAGATCTAATTCCTATTTCTGGTTTTCTTGTTCCCACACATCTGACATTTGATTGTGTCTCTCTCCTCCTGGAGGTGTTTAAAAGGCGTACAGATGAGGTTCTTAGGGACATGGTTTAGTGCTAGAGTTAGGTTACGGTTGGACTCTATGATCTTGAGAGTCTCTTCCAGCTGGAATGATTCTATGATTCTATCTATAAGGGTATTATTTGCATTAAGGTGGTACGAAAACACTTCAAATAATATCAGGATCTTCTTGTGCTGGGCAATAGTTTATTATCTACACACATAGGACAAATAATATGTCATGGGAAAGGATGCTACATATTGCAGAGGAAGAAACAAGATGCAGAGGTACCGTTTGAGTTTCTCATGGAGATGAACTTCTCTTTTAGTAAGCAGCAGGACTAGTCCCAGGCCACCGCCCATCTTTGTTCTAGACAAAGCGGAGCCCAGGCTGGTGCCTCTTCCCTTCGGAGGTGAAGCAGCAGCAGGTAGATTGAGCACCAGCTGTCAGGACGCGAGTCTGCTTTGCCATCCCATTTTTGAAACTTAAAGAACTACACGGAGATCACTAAATTAGCTTCCAGGTCGTTGGCAGTAAAACTTGTAATCAGTTGAGCAGCTGTGAGTGGTCTCTAGGCACTAGAGATCGGCTGGAGGAGGAACACAGTGTTTCGTCTCACAGCTCTGCTAGCCCAGAAGAGCTGGTGGACACCTCAAAAGAATTTCCCATTCTCCCATAGCGCTGCTCTCAAGCTGCACAGATATGTAAATAAACTTTTTTTAATATGAAAGCAAAACTTCACAAGGCCCTGGCTGCTTGTAAAGCTTGGCAGCTCCACTAAGGGAGACAGGCAGTGGCTTCCCCTTGAAGTACCTCAGAAGCATATTGTGTGAGCTGTAAGATGAGTCAGGACCACCATAGCAGTTCTTGGGGTCTGGCATCCTGTGAGGTTCACATGTTCACAGGAGGTGTTCACCACTGACAAAGGCTTGCTCTTGTTGTGCCTTATTACATAGTAAGAATTGAAACGAGCCTGCTGATTCAGGAAAGGCCATTTCCCTAAAATGGTTAAAATGAAAAGACCCCAGTCCAAGATAACAAGAAGCTATGGTTAAATCAGTCATGCCTTTATCACCTCAAGATTAGGCTACTGCAATGCGCTATACCTGAGGCTACATTTTAAATCCATTTGAAAGCTGAAGCTGGTGCAGAATGCGGCAACCCGTTCATAAAGGAGGGTATCGTGCTTTGAGCACATTGCACCAGTGCTTTTAAATCTGCGCTACGTGTCTGTAGGATTTAAAGTACTGGTTGCAACCTCTGAAGCCTGGGACCTGTCTGTCTGAGATACCTAATGGAGACCTGTCAGGTCCTTTGCCCCAACTGTACAACCACAGCTGAGATCCACTGAGGAACATGGAAAAGGCCTCTCTTGGCTTGAAACAGAAGAAACTCTTGGCAGGGCAACATGTTCTTCATGGCAGCTCTTTAGCTTTGGGACACCATCCCACTTGAAGTAAAGTATGTTCATGCTCTGACTCTCAGAGAGTACTACGAAAATCATCCTTTAATTCATAAGACTTAATTGTTGTACTGTAACATTTAGTTGGTCATTCCCAAAATGGTGGTAGCAGCAGTGGGAGGTGTTAGTTACTTTAACCTATGGTTTTTTACAGTGTTATTAAGAATACCTCTAGCTTAAGAAAGGTAACCTTTTACAAAAAGCTTTCTTGATGCAGGAACAACAATATTACAGCTGCTTAAAAATAAGACTTCAAAGACCAAACAAAATTTTGTTTCTCCCTCCAAAAAAACTGCTCCAAATTATTCAAAAGCTTACAGAACATTCTGCCTATTGCCTAAGTACAATCACAGGGATCTGCTAGCACAGATGCCCATAAGATGGGGCCATAAAATAGTAACGTCACATTTTGGAAATGAGGGCACATTATCAAACTACAGTATTGTTCACTTCTCTACACTAGGTAAGTATATATGCTACACTTGAGTCATTTTTACCTGTAAATGCAATTTCTGCTAATGTCTTCATGCCATAACTAGACGAATTTGACCAGGACAAACAGGGTCAAAAATGTGATCTCTCAGGGAACAATTAGAATCAGCTAATGAGGATAAAAGAGGTCAGGCAGGCATCCACTTTTCACTAACCTTTGAAGGAAGTGGACAAACAAGGGATGTAACCCTCAATAAATGTTTATATTCAGTCAAGAGGTTAATGGTGATAAAAATAGCCATCACAGCAGGCCGAAAATAGTTTTGCACTCTCGCTAAAAGGAATCACTTCTGACAAGAAATGTTAGATGGGCTCTTCCCTGCAAAGATTTCTAACATATGATGTGTGTGGCCTGGCAGAAGCTTGAGGAAACCCCCACGCTGAAGAGAAACACGGTATGAGCAAGTTGTTTGAAATCTACGAAATTCTGATGTCAAATGCCTGATCGTTGCTAGCTGTTTTCTAAGAAGGTGTGCCAGAACAAGAAATAGGCACTGAGCTGATGTTCAGTGACACAACCATCCTGTCCCAGGCATGGTCTTCCAATAAGTGCTCAACATTATTCAAGGAGATGTACCGTTCATCGAAAAATCAATACATTTCTATCTTCACCTTTTTTTTCTTCAATCAGTACAGGGCTCTATAATGTCAAAACTATTTCTTTATAGTACTCTCACTGAAACAGAGGAAAGCTGTTGAAGACTTAAAATACTCGAGGGCTTTGTTCCTAATTGTATTTTGGTTCCTGCAAACAGATTTTCTCTCTAAATCTTCCAAAGAGCCTGAGCTCCCATGAAAGATACACAAGTTTACCAAAATGTCTTTGTGCCCTTGGAGGAAGTTCTCATGCCCCACCGCGCAATGTTACTTTATACAGCAATTAAAAACAAGACTTAACTGGGAGGAGAGCTGTAAGTGTACCTCAGGTGCCTTCAAATAGGAGTCTGGGATAGTAAAACACCAGTTAACACATTGATGGAGGTTTCTACTTTGAAATTCAATTTAAATTCAATTTGATTGTCACACGGTTGACATGCCTTCCGACATGCTGAAACTGCAGAACATTCCCTCGTAAGAGGTTAAGTTCTCCTTTGGTGGGCACCATACTCAACATAGCAAAACTTTTTAAGTTGGGAAGGTCTCCTAAGGGATCATTCTAGACCAAGCAATAGCAGAGTTTGCATAGGTCACAAACTATCTCTAATTAATTAATATTTGTTTTAAGATGTTTTTGAATGAGAAGAGTGGTAACTCCACTTTATTATCTCACACTTTAATTGACTGTCTCAGTGTATTTCTTCATCATAAAACTGATTACAAACTCATCAAACCCTAAGACAAGCCCATCCAAACAGCCCAGTGGACTGACCCTCATTTTGTCACTGATTTGTGTGCAATCAATTAGACTTCTTTCAATTTCTATAGCTTCCCAGAACACTCTTATCTTTTTCCAAGGATCCAGTCTTGGAAGAATATTTATCTCAAGGGCTTCTCTGGAAACCCTGCCAGTCAAGGCCTGTGGCAGCACTTCACAGTGCCTTGGCTTTCTTTGCTAGACATGCAAAGGCAAATCCTCTCCACACACATGAGACTGGAGATGTCAGGAGGTTTTTGGTGCTGTGGTTCCATGCTGATGACGAATATCACCAAATAAAGCAAAGACACAGCGGTCTCCAGCCTATGAACACCTACAAGTGATAGGACGAGAGGAAATGGCCTCAAGTTGTGCCAGAGGAGGTTTAGATTGGACATTAGGAAAAATTTCTTCACTGAAAGAGTTGTCAGGCATTGGACCAGGCTGCCCAGGGAAGCGGTTGACTCACCAACCCTGGAGGTCTTTAAAAGATGCATAGATGAGGTTCTTAGGGACATGGTTTAGAGATGGACTTGACAGTGCTAGGTTAATGGTTGGACTTGATGATCTTAAAGGTCTTTTCCAACCAAAATAATTCTATGAATCTACTCTGAAATTGTACAATTGCACCAGAATTTCAGTTTTCACAGCCCCTGCTAATGTGTGAGATCTTGAAATTTAAACTAAATGCAACAGATATTTTGCAATCCTTAGTCCTTGTGGATGAAAAAAAAAATTGAGAACCTGATACAAACATAATAGATGCAGTTAATTTCACCTAAATCTGCAGACAGCTTGGGATAAAGTTGTAAAGTAGTAACTAAAACAGTCATGGGATCCCATGTTTCAAAGGAGTGTTTAAGGATCATCCATCAGATGCCTGTCTTATGGCTAGATGATGAGAGTCCAAGAACCTGTTTACCCGCAGAGATGTAACCAGTGTTCTGGCAGCTAACTGGCAGGAAGAAGACAGACAAAGAAATTGCAGCTTGTGATGGGCCATGAAACTAGTGACAGAGAAAAGAAGGAGGGGTCAGTGATACATCCTAGTATCCTGGACAAGGGAGGAGGGAAAAAGTCCTCACGTCTCTTCTGCCCAGGGCTCCGGTTACTCGTCATGTAGCGCTATTGGTTAACGTAGCATGCTGCACCTGCACACTTGCTGGCTATGAAAGAACTTGCATCTCTCCTAGTCTACAACGCATTACATTTGGCTATTTATGTTGGGATTCCTCTTACCTGAAGAGGGAGTCTCTTCAGGGGTGGTTGTTGTGGGGTTTTATTGGTGATGGGAGAAAAAAAAGAATTGGTAACATGTGAAGAGGCTATGGTCAGACCAAAGCCTTTGAATTTTTCAAACACAAAAACAGGAGAGGAGAGGAGAGGAGAGGAGAAGAGAGAGGAAGGGGAGAGGAGGGGAGGGGAGGGGAGGGGAGGGGAGGGGAGGAAAGGGTAGGGAAGGGAAGAGAAGAGAAAGAAAAGAAAAGGAAAGAAAGGAAAAGAAAAGAAAAGAAAAGAAAAGAAAAGAAAAGAAAAGAAAAGAAAAGAAAAGAAAAGAAAAGAAAAGAAAAGAAAAGAAAAGAAAAGAAAAGAAAAGAAAAGAAAAAAAGAAAAGAAAAGAAAAGAAAAGAAAAGAAAAGAAAAGAAAAGAAAAGGAAGGAAAAGGAAAGAAAAGGAAGGAAAAGGAAAGAAAAGGAAAAGAGAGAGAGAAAGAGAGAAAGAGAGAAAAAGAGAAAGAGAGGAGGGTAAGATAGGAGAGAAGGAGAGAAAGAGAGAAAGCGAGAAAGAGAGAGAGAAAGAAAGAAAGAAGGAGAAAAAGAAAGAAAGAAAAATGTACACACAGATGGAATCCCGAAGACAGCTGGGATTCCCTTCAACTGAGAAACCCTGCTGTTTACCCAAAGATATCATCACTTGTCAAGTGACAAAACTGAACATACATTTCACCATATATCCACAAACCTAAAGCAGACCAAAGAAAATATTCAAACGAAAAAAGTACACCCTAGGTCTGTTAATATTTTCCAACACTTTTCAGGAGTTCAGTATGATTCCAGATTTTTTATTAATATCAAATATGACTGCTGATGTCTCTAATGCAAATTGAAAGCATGCTAAACGTTGAGATCATTTCACATTACCTAGCTAGAATGCATTTTTCAAATGTCTAAAATAAACGTAAATAAAATATCAGTGTAACTTAGGTACAGAATAATGGCTGTAAAAAGCAACTTTAGCTTGTTCTATTTAATCCAGGATACCCTTGGAACTCATCTTCAAACTCTTCCCTAGAACTACAAAGGTTTAAAATAATTAATACAGATTCTAGAGTGCCTGGTCCTAGCTGAGGGTCCTGATGATTCCTTCTGGCTGCTTGCCATGTGGTCCTGGAAGAGGTGACAACCAATTGATAGGAATAGGAATGGAAAACCTGGAAATTGGACCTCTGAACACTCAGTGAGCTTCCTCTGCCCACACCACCCCATGTTGATGGGCTTTCTACCCCTGTCCTTCCCTCCTATCAAGTCTTTTTACTTGGCTTCACTCCGCGGCTGCTCCTCCCCTGTCCTGCCCTCCTACCTTCCTCTTTGCTCCCTGTTGTATACACCTGAATAACTATGTCTGGACAATTCCTCCCTTTTGCAAAGGGCAGGGGATGGACAGCAGTGTATTTTGCCATCACTTTCTTGACTGACTTCCTCATTGAATTTCTCCTATCACTCTCTGTCCTGTTCATTTCATTCTTTGGGAAAACAGTATATATATATATATATATAAAAAATATATATATATAAATACACATGCATTGCGTGTTTATACAGTGAACAGCACCAGGATACCATATTCTTAGTTGGTTCTGTCATTAGGATAAATATGATGAAGACACTCTGAAACTTGACAGTGCTAAGTGAATTATCTCTGTCCTGGTGAGTTGATACCTGTGAGTAGCACAGCCACTGTCGTGTCGCCCTGCTCAGGTATCTGCTGTGGGTGTTGAACCTTTCTGCTTGCCTGTAAAGTTGGATACTTTGGATAATACTATTTCAGAGATGACATGCACCTGCGCCGATGAAATCACACACTATATAACTTATCTTTAGACAAGATATAAAGCAGTGCTGCTTGCACACTTTCATACTGAATTATCAGTGCATTTTTCCTACTGAGTTAACATCCTTGCTGTAAATTGTTGTCTACTCTAACAATTAGGTCTATCTTTCTACTAAGGAGACCATGTTGATATTTGCCAGTAAATATTTTCTGAATGCACTTGCTTGAATGTAACTGCTTTCACTTTTGCTAAACATTTTCAGTGCTAAATAGATGAATACTCTGCCCAGTACGGCTCAGCTACAATTCTGCAAACATTGAGTTTACACTGGATGGGTGGAGGGACTAAAACTCTGGGATAAACCATCAATCCCTGTTAATCTTCTGACATTTGCTTTCTTACTTTGCACCAAAATCATTTCAGCCTGGGGTAGTTAATGTGACAACAGATATTCCAGACAATCAAGGGGACAATTGCAAAGGTTTTTCCAGAAGGCATTAAGTCATTTATATTGCATATGGACTAATTCCAACTAGTCCCACTGTCCAGCTATTTACACTGAAACTGTCCACAACAATTGCAGCTTAGTTACACTGTGGTGGTACTGAATAATTTCTGTTTTGCAGTAATTTTGGATTTTTTTCTCTTTTGTACCTTTTTTTGCCCTGGAATGGATGATTCAAAACACCATTTCCAGAAGTCCAAATTTCATGTATTATATGTATCTATTCTTACCTAAGGCATCCATTAAAAATACAAAACTAAAGGACATGCATAAAGCCTTCTAAACAGTCCATTACACAGAACTATAGAGTAGTTAGTAGTTATAGGTTCTGCTTATATGCATGACACAATACTTGAACTTCAGTGGTGGATGCACCGAATTCACACAAAATATTATATATAAATTCCTACCTAACAGAACTGGGGAATAGGAAAAATCTTCTGTACTTTTCTTCCCTTTTTTTTTTAGATTTTTATGTATGTTTTTATTAGATATTTTTATATATATCTCTACCAACAGGAAACATGGTACTTTAAAGTAACATTATAAATCCAATATACAATCCTCTGTCCAAGTTTTATATTTGTTAAGACAGCATAACCGTTTAAGTTAGAAGTTCAACGCACGATTCAACAACCAGAAGTCTACACGTATGACTTTGATTAATTATTTTTAGTTCAGTTAAAACATCCCAGTTTATCTCATTTTAAGATTATCCTTGACATATTTAGAAATCCTAATGCAGATTTTATGGCCCACACCTATCCTTGATGGTGCTAATGGACTAGACATAATGAATCATTCTAATTTGGATGAAAGGACCACACAACATTGCGGCAGTCCTTTAGAGAATTAAGGCTCAATTCTGATCTTCCAGACTTATGAATGCGTTTTTGGGATTAGGCCGCATATCTGTACATCTGTTGAGTCTCAAGGGGTGTATACTCAGCTAAGTATTCTGACCTTCCAATGTACTGTATCAAACGTGTGGCCTTGGGATATGAAAGGATTTGATTACAACTGTATTTTAACACTGATTTAATATATAATTATGGGGTAAAACCTAATTCCTCCTTACATCTCCATGTAGAAAATTCCACCACTATTAAGCAGAAACTAGGATATTTTAGTTAATGGAAGAAACTGAAACACCCACCCAGGATAATGTAAAATCAAGGACAATTTTCTTAGGGATGGCTTTAAAATCAGCTTCTTGTGTCCTTAAAAAACAAGTTTAAATTACCTCCTGTAAGTGTGTTTCTAGATGGTACACTGTTGCATTATGCATGATTCTTGACTGCTTATGTAAAAATAAACTGGAACAAGGTTCTGTTAGTGATTTTCAGTGTTACTCTATGCTTTTTTGTCTACAAGCAATGAAAAGAGGAATAAACTTTACAGATATATACAATATCAATGCAAAGGTTTGCTAATAATTGGAATTCTTGGTTATTTTCTATTCATTTATAAGTATGATTTTTATTTTCCAGTCTATCAAAGATAGAATGTTTTAAATTTTCCTTTCATAAACTTTCATAAGATACACATAGTGTTTTTGTGTAAAAAATTTAGATTTTTTTTTATTCCACTGAAAAACCCTTCCTAAATATTATTAGTGAAAAAAACACAAGCCACAAAGTATTTAAAAAGACTTCACAAGAAAATTAGTTCAGCAGAAATTAACATATGAATATTTTAGGGTTTTTAATCTTTCTTCCATTCCATCAACTTTTTGTATAGATTTTTAAATAAATAACAATGTCATTGGTTAACCGTTTAATATGGGGCTCTCAGAGAAAATACATTTCAAAATTCTGTGCTTTTTAATCAATATGATCTTTCACAGATCTGAATTATGGATTAATGGTGCTTATATTTTCTTTATCCTTTCAGAGGGCTTGAACCAAGAAGACGAGCTGAGCAGAGCAGCACTCTTCCCTTGCATGCAGTTACTTTCAGTTGAAGAATATGTTACACATAGTCAGGTCATTTTTTTCCCAACAGTCTTAAAAGCTTGATTTTTTTTTTCCTGTTCTCACATAAAAATAAAAATGAAGTTTCCTAAATGCCCAATGGTAGATTAAAAGGATCCTCATTTTTTGTAGGTTGTATGACACAGTTGTGTAATGCTGCTCTCCTCTAAATTGCTTCAGTGTACTGATTATATGCAGCATGACGAAGAACTGCAACTATGCAAGTTTCCATGAAAAAAATAAGTTTTGAAAGAGTGGGTGAAGGTCCTTCACTGGGACGGGAGATAAAGATGGAGAGTCCAGCAGCGGGACTGGTGAGCATGGGCTCTGGTTCCAGTAAGACTCAACAAACAGCTCAGATCAGAATCTAAAGTGCAGGAAAACAGCCTGTAGCTTTGAGATTAGCTTTCTCACACTATTCCTGAGTTAAGCCAGTACAAACATCATCATGAATGCATAATTATGATTATGCACTACGCTATGCATAATAGATCTTAAAATCTGGAAACAAAGAAGTAGTGTAGGAATGCTGTTTTCAGGCTTTTGGTTTTGAACACAATGAAGCTGGATGTAAGGGTAAAAGACTTTCTGTCAGTAAAAACAGTTCCAAGAAAATACATTTACTTGGAAAATTCATTCAGATACTTATGAAATATTTACACATAAAAGAAGGGTTAAAAGAGACATAGAGACCTGCTGTTATGTTTATAACTTGAAAATAAAATGAATGAAGCCCAACCCCCTTCCATTTTAACATATTTTAAGGAACTCAGAAAACTATCACTTGGAAAAAGTAACAATAGACAAAGAAGCTGACGGCTTGGCGAGTTCATTTAAAGAATCTTTTTCCCAGAAAAAACAAAAACAAAAAAACCAAACAACAAACTTTTAATAATTCTTTGCAGTAAGAATTTAACTATGAACCAATGTCTGTTTCTGGGACTGACAGATACACACAGGTTGGTATGCCGGGTTTCAATGACGGTATTAACAAACACCGATGTAACTTGCTTAAAGGGAGCTGATGGATCCACTCACTTACATGCATAGAAATAGAACAGTGTGAAAATAATGGATGGAATAACTGGGTACACCTATGACAAGAGAATATTGGTGTCAAACTCTTGCCAGTCACCAGCCTGCTGATTAAGGTACTTGAGAACAGCCGTGCTGCAGCTCTGTGTTCTCTAATGGGACCCCTCGGCAGCTGTAAAGCCCCTGTTTGGGATCACAAGTCCAAGGCGAGGTCCTCAAGTAGAAGTGGGTTAACTTTCCAAAGCAGGGAGCATCAAAAAGAACAACAAATTTGTATCTACGTCATAAGTGTCAGGTTATTTTTTTTTTCCTTCTATGAAATGAAAACTCAAGAGTGGCAATAGGAATCACACTGGGTACAACCACACTGCAGACTGAATTTAACTGATTAGAAATCTATTCTACTGTTGGCTTGGACAAATTTCACAAACATTGAATTTTTAATTCCAAAAGGTAATTTTTCCTTGAAGGCCTTTCCTGGTTCAAAGAAAATCCAATCAAATAAAATCCCCTCTGCTTCCAATAAAATTTTCAAATCAATTTTCAGATACCTGAGGAAAACAACAAAAAAAAGACAGCTTCCAAATGTTCCTAGTACTTGAACATTCCAGTGAAGCCAATAAAAGGAAAAGAAAGCTCCTCTTCAGTGCATGTGTTATGGAGCCAAGAAAGCAACCCAAAAGCACAAACAGCATCAGCGGTATGAAAAATCCAAAGCTCTAAAAGAGCAAAAGCTTTAGAAATTGGCAGAATCAGAGAAGTCCAGACTATCAAACTACAGAAGTTAGTAAAACTTTATACCAGAATTTCTCCTTTTCACAGAAATTGGCATTAGAACACTACAGTACTCTAGCCACCCTATCCGTTTCAAACGACTACCACACATCACTGGAAGTGCTTGGCAGCAGCTGATGGCAGCAGCCTGAACCTGCCCAGCTGAGCAGGGCTTTCCGTGCTCCCAGGAGATGTGGGTCTCCAGGCGAGGCGTGAGGCCACCGCGAGCGTGGCCATTGTTCTGGCGTGGCAGCTGCTTGGCCGGAGAGTCACTGCGACCTCCACGCACCCGGCACCCGCTGTGGCTGCCACAAACCGCCTCCATTTTTAAGGGAAAGAAATGGAAAATTGCCTGATCTTCACAAGCTCAGATCCCATTTGCACACTGAAGGAAGGTGGCCATGCGTGCAGAGCCTGTGAGCCTCTGTCAGCTCCCACTAATTCCCAGGGGAGCAGCTGGGTGATGAATGGTCTTCACTCCTCCACCACAGAGGTTACCTCTGATCGAACTTTCTTTTGCTAAGCTGTGGGTGGCAAACAAGCGAACACAAGCTGTGGCATCAAACAAAAGCCACAGGGCTGAAATCTGGCATGGCTGCGGCACAGCTTGAAGGTCCCCACCAGCTGCCGGGAGGAGGGAAGGGACACTCGGCCCAAACGCTCCTGCCGCGCGCGGCACAGGCGACACCGGCCCCTGTTCTTGAAAGTTCAAGTGAAACTTGATTTACAGCTGCACCTTGGGCGCTGGGCAAGCACTGGGAGAGCAGAGAGAGCTCTGGACAAAGAGTGATGGAAAGCGAGGGCGGGGGGCGTTGGGTTCCCGTAGTATTATAAAAATGCATCTTATTCTGGTTTTAATCAACGAACCTTATCCAGCAATCAAGGCAGATATATAATAAGCTGAGCTACTCTGTAAATCTAAACATTCCCCACAAATAGAAAAGATACGGCCTGAGCTCTCTGATTGTTACTACGGCAACTATCTAAAATGAAAATCTTGTTAACCCTTTGCATGCCGTAGCCACCCATGCATCAGTGTTAGCTGACTTCTGTGCACTTATCTCTCCTTTTTCCCCCTCAAGAAATTCATAATTGTACTGCTTCACAGTAGTTATGCTCCGGTTATCCTATTTGAGACTGAAAGAATTGCAATAGGTGGTAGTTTCATATGTGCAGCTGAGTTTTGTTACTTGCTCATTACTGGGATTATAGTTCAAAAAACAACTAATAAAATGCGAGAAAATCCCTAGATTACTCTACAAGGCCTGGGATTCTGATTTAAAACCTTGACAACAGGAATGGGATGCTTTCTAGTAAACCACACTACTGCTTTTTTTTCTTTTAGTTATTAAACGATTTGACTGTGAATAGCATATTTAGTCAGAAGAATAATTTCTCTATAGGGCATTATAAACAGGCTACTTTTGAAACACTTTTAAAAAGCTTCTATTTCTTAACTACTGCACGGAAGACTGGCAGTGATTTTAACAAAACAATATATTAACCACAGTACTTTGAAAATTAATGGGCAGTTACTTGACTTGAAATCTCTCTTAAATGCAAGAAAATTCAGACAAACGAGAAAACTGACTTTCTAGTTTCTACAAGAGTAGCAGATGATTTTACTATCAAATTTTTACTTGTATCTACCTGAATATTCAAAACACTTTCATTATAACATCTATGTGGCAGTGTCATGATCAAGTGAAATTCTCTGCAGCTGTAAAGTCTTCCACAGTTAATTGCTGAAAAGAACTGAGCTGTGGAAATTTTTCTGTATTTGAAGTGACAGAAGCAGGACGTGGCCCATAGACATCCATGCTATTGATTCTTTTACTTCATGCCCACCATGTAATTAAGAGAGACCCTTCAGTACTGAGCAGAATGTAACTCTTTACGGCATTCCCAAGTTTGTAATTTAAGACAAATATGTATGGTTCAATTGATTGTTACTGAAAGAGAAATAGCTGATATTTTACAGAATTCACGTCAGTCAGTTCGACATAGGTAAAGGTCATTACTTGGACATTTTTGTAGAACTGAATAACATAACATGTAACAAACAAATTAATAAATAACGTCCTTTCTTTATAAAACCAAGATTTGCATGTAACTAAGCCCATATAACTTGAAGTGACTGAAGCAGTGTGTAAATTATCTTAAGATATTTTTTAAGGCTAGTGTAATGGCTCCAGCTAATTGGAGAATTTGGATCAGGATGAGTGAGGTGCTCAACACATGTAAGAACGGTGCTGGAATATACATAGGTAAGAAAATGTTAACAGTAGAATGACTGGAATTAGTTCCTCTGATTTAGGATACATTCCAATTGTATTTTTCAACTTCTGAAATACTTCAGATTTTTCTGTAACTAATTGGATATACACCATCCAAAGTAACTTACCTTTTACTTATTTTTTTTTCAAAATCTGTCTTTTTTCATAAAGTCAAATGGGATACATTTTCTACAATTAAATTTCATATTTACAGTTTTATGATCACTAGATTAATCCTAGAGGCTTTCCAAACATCAAGACCATTTATCAGCGTTGGCTTATTTCCCAGGAATATGTCCAAAATAATCTAGAAATGTACTGGCTAGTCAACATGCTACATGTATAAACAATTGTTCAGTAATTCTAGGAACGTATAACAATCCTGGTTTTCTACCACATTATTCCAAGTAAGAATTTTTCTTTTAAAAAACAAGTGTTACCACATCACCAATTTTTTTGTAAACTTTTTATCCCACACACCCCATCTCATTTCTCTATTACCTTTAAATTGCTGTGTTTACCTAGCTGGCCAACTAACAAACTGACTTTAAGACTCTGTCTCTTATCGGGTAGGTATAGATCCCAAATCTTTCGGCTATGCTATAGTTGTATGTAATTATTTTGAAAGGAAAGGATTATTTGTTTGTGATTTATTTATCCAGGTTAATTAAAGGACTTTTCTTCTTGGGGGCAAACCAGGGTCAAATGTTGTCTTCCTTGAAGAACCTTTAAAGACTTGCAGGAACTCCACCACCTATTCACCAGAGAAGCCCACCCTTCTTGTGGCTATTTGCCCTCCTTGACCAGGCAAAAAAAGAGTCATGGACCTTACAGCAGGTAACAGGGCTTCTAAAAAAATTCAAAAGGAAGAAGGTATCATGACCGGCACACAGGATTAGTTATGGTGAGGCCATCCTTGGGGCGAGATTCTGCTCTGTTACTATGAATTGCTCAGTAAGCATCAGGAATCCAGTACACAAGACCTGACTGCAAATCTCCATTTCTTTGCCCTTAATCTAAAATGTTTCCTAAAGCGTAACAAACAAAAACTTATGGTAAAGCTATAACTAAGGGCCAAACCTGGAAATTAGCACCTTGAAAATCAGCTAAGCAAGGTTTATTTCTAACAGTAGCAATGCTTCAGATGATTGTCATATGTAATCACTTTGCAGTCTCTCATCGGTGTAAAACTAATGGCAGCAAAGAAGAATCATAGAAAAAAAAAGTGCACTCCATGGAAATACATTATTCAGCAATGAAAAAAACAATTTTTCTAATTTTGTTTGTAATTTTTTAAGAATATGTGATTTTGCAAAATATTATGTGATTTTGGGAAAAAGACCAAGACAAGCTTTGCTCTTTAGATGAATAATGATAATAAAATAAAGAACACTACAAAATGTTCCCAAACCTGGCTAGTTTTGTTATGAACCCTTTAGTTATTTTCTTTAAAGTCAGCACTGGCTTAAAGTGTGCAAAATAAAATATTCAGTGTTATTTCATGCAAATGCCAGGTTCAAGACTAACAATTAACAAAGGCAATCAAATCTGTCCCGGCATATCTGTTCAGTTATGCAGGCTCATCTGTAGTTCCATAATAGACAAGCAAATAGACAACGGGTCATATTTTACTCTCAGCAACACAGACATTATTCCCATTGACGTCAAAATAAATTGCACCTGTGGTTCAGAAAACAGAATTTAACTCAATCTTTGCAGGTCACCCTTTCTTCATAGTTCTCTACTGTCAAAGATTTTATTATGTTAATAAATTCATTTTTAATTTAAAGAAAAAAAAACGTATGCTTTCACACCTCCACCCCTCCACCCTTTATACATTAAGGCTGACCCTTCAACTGTTTATTCCAGAATTACTCCAGCTCAAAATATTAGGGAAGTCAGCAGGAGTTTCTGTGGGGCAAAGCTCAAGGACTACAGGCTTTGGATCACTTAACATTTACCTATAGGAAGAAACAGAAACAACCTTTTTCTATTTCATTGTACTTTGTAAAAGCTAGTATTATCACAGGGAAAACCTGTAATTTCTTTTACATGTACCATCACTATTCATAGTTTATACAAATGCCATGACCAGACAGTAAAGAATTCAATCCATACATCTCTTTTTTTCCTGAAAATGATTTCCAGCTACAGTAACATCAATCAGCTTAACCATCACATGCAAAACCATAAGGTGGACACAATCCTGCTCTCCCTGAAATCAGTGACACACCATTGCTCATATTTATAAATCCCCCAACATTTCTGTGTAATAGATGAACAGACTGTGATTGGGGGAAAATGTATAAAACAGAGCAAGTACAATACTCAAGAAGAATACTAAAAGTTAGGATGCTAAATTAATGACAGCATTACAAGCACAATAGGACATAATTAACTTGGGGACAGATGCCAATATCATGTAAATAAATGCAGTGATGCACAGCTCATTCTAGGAACTAGAATTTAAAATATCTGTTCATCCTGGTAAGTGTATCCTTGTATGTTCCCAAGCATCGTGCGGCAGGTGCTAGAACCAGGAGAAGATCCAGGTAGGTACATTCATGCACTTTTTCTTTTAAGTTTTCTGCAGCTAAGAATGACCATGTGTTTAGAGATTATGCTCAGAGACACCTGCAGCACCATGTTCTTCAACTGCAGTTGAGGACACGTGCTTTGGAAAAAGTTTCACTATTTCTCTCCCAGAAGAACAGTACTTTCTTGCACCAATGTTAATAAAACCTTCCCTATAGGGTTATAGATTTAAATCCTTACTTGAGAAGCTGAAAAGGTCACTCTGGCAAAGTACTTGCTAACATTGTGCGTTCTGTACTCGGGTAACAGCTCCAGCCCAAAGGACTTGGGAAGGAGGGAACAGGCAGTGGCCATACTCCAAAATCTATTTAAAACTAGCTATAATTTTGGTTTTCCTACTATTTTTAACAATATTTGCTATAACAGTGAACAGTTAGCTGAGAGTGCTCATGGTCAGTTAGGATTTATCTTCGGAAAGTCAAGAAGTTTTATTGAACTTCCCACAGAGTAAAATTGTGTGAAGTAGGTATTACAAATTCCTCTTCCAATATCAGGTCTGAAAGAACTCAATCACATATATGTTACCTAAAATCAAACCAAAAATGGCATAAATTTGGCAGGAACAGATTTATTTGAATATTCAAATAACTTTTTGAAAAATTCATCCATTTTAAAATCAGTTGCATGGATACACTGCCAATGGAAATTACATCAAAAGTGAACATATTCTATACAAATAAAAACCACACAGAGTAAGGGCATTACATGAAAAAAACTCCAAAATCATTCTCTGAATCACTGTTTTACTTAGTTACAGCATTTTTAAGAGCCAAGATGAAGGATCTAGACTCATTTAATAAAGTGTGGCCATGATATCTTTTATCAGTAGAACTTTTTCTAGCTTTCATTAGTTCTGAAAGATTTAATGCTTAATAGATTGAATAACTATAATTTATACTAGCAATTATTCAGGTTCCTAACTCCTTCTATACCTGGATATTCTATCTTTTAGCATTCTTCGTCTTATTTTTCATTATATTCTCTTATACTTAGTATTTCACTTGGTGTTTTAGTGTCTGGTAAGAAAAAAGGAGAAGCAAGAAATATGAGGAGACTCCTGAAGTCTCCTTCTTTCTCATTCTGAACATTGCTATGAAATTCAGAAATCATTCAACGGACATTACCTAATCACCATTACACTGAAGGATTACATTATATAACAAGAGATGCATGAAGTTGTGTTAAGAAACATTTGACTTCAAACTAGATGCTAAAATCAACAGGAATATACTATCTTAAATACTTGAGCAAAACTCAGTAAAAGATACAGTAGGCAAACATTGTAGTCAGCTCAGCAGTGATTACCAACTCATGCTCCAAATTCACTATAAAATGAAAATCAATATTTCCACAAGTTCCTGCAACATAAAAGATAACCTTCATTGATTTTTCTAGACTTAGGCCTCACTGATAAAATCTAATATAAATTTTCAACCACGAGGATTTGGATCAGAGCAGGGGTGATAAGTCCTGCACATCTCTTAAGAGGTGGAGAATTTTTTTTTTAAAGTGCACGTTCATACTATTTATAATTTGCCCTGTGCAAGTGAAAGCCTTTTCCACCAGTGCTATCAGGAATCTCTTCTAATTTTTATTACTGTGAGGCTAAAGCCTGTTCCAGATAATTTGGAAATTTCAGGGGAATTGTGATAGGGCTGATGGTGCAGCCCTGGCAGACTTGAGAAAAGAGCTAACCCGTAATAGCCTCCATGGCCGCGCTGATTAAATGTTGCCATAGATGAAAGGCCTGCCATCGCCGCAATAAATTAACCAATCACACAAATCCCAAGTCAGTGCTAATCCTTCCTTGATACTCTGATCCTCTGATCAGCTCAAGGAGGTAAAGAAACTGGCTTGTGACGCTTGGTGCTCTAACCCCTGGATTTCATGTACACAACGAGCTAATGATATCTTGCTGACCAGTTCAATGGGATGAACTTCTCTCACAACCCTTAGGGAACACCGTGGCCTTCTTTAAAAAAAATGACAAGCACATGGCAGGTTTTGTGTTTTATTATGACACTGCAGTAAGGTAAAACTAACCAGCACTTGTTAACCACAACAAGCATCAGACTGATGTTGGCTATAAAGCATGTTGTATTTCACAAGTGCAAGTGATGGATTAAACAGGAACCAAGACACTAAACCAAGAAGAATTGTTCAAGTAATTGTGACTAAGCTGTCCAGTTTTTGATAGGGAAGTTTGCTACATTTCCGATTAGTCCGATTTTTATCTTGTTCTTACAACTTGGGGAGGAGGAGCAGGACGGAGGACGCATCCACATACCTGGGAGCGTGACAGGAAGAGAGAGTCCCTTTACCTCTTACACACTCGCTCCATTGTACTGCCACAGTGTAATTATAATCAGATTTAGACATAGACTCATTTAATCAATTAACAGAAGGCCTGAACACATGCAGCATTTTCTCATTAATTATGTGAATGCTGCCTTCCCAATACACTTTGTGAAATTGAGTCTGTGCAGTCTGCATTAGTGTACTTCATAATTGGGGAAACTTTTTTTTTTTCCAGTAATTGGTTGCTAAAAGTAAAAAAGCTCTGGGGTTTGCCTCTAGGGCTTCCACACATAAAGAGTTTTGAAAGTACTTCATTATTTCTCCTGGTCAGTTCTGTGAAATTAAAACTATTTTTCCCATCTTCGAGGAAGTGGTTTGAAAGTAGGGTTCCTAGGAAATGTATGTGCGTATGTGTAGTGCGTATATGGGCATGTGTATGTGTGCTCATGCAAATATACACACAGACATGTAAAATCATCTAACTCTGGCTTGTCTCAGATATTGCCATCACTGAAGTCAACACAAACATGAAGCACACAGGATTTGACCACTAGTAATTAATTTTACTGAGGCATTATAGGTCTCCAGATATAAGCGGGTTGCCCAACTTCAAGAATGTTTTCTTTATTAAACTTACACAATCAAAATGAATCATATTTGAGCGCTTTGCTAAGTTCATAAGGTTTGGGATGGTGTCCAATTGGTCCAACTGGATAAAATCTGCAGAATCCAGTATGTAATCTGAAAGAGCCATAGCTACTAGAGAACTAAGTAACTCCCATTTATTGCCTTTCTTTGAGTGTTTCACACATCTTTTTGTTCCTCTCCTCTCTCTTGGGGGGCAATATCTGTGTGCATGTACATGTGGGCTCTGCTGCTGCCACCACATCCCTCCCCGTGATCTTCCCAGCGAACCTCTTCACACTGCTGGGCTTACAATAGGTAGCCCAGGAGCAAGTCTCGTGGGAATTAATTAGTAGGAATATTACAAGAAGACAGGCCCTTCCCTGCAAGCCATTGTGGGCCAGCATTTCCCAGTAACATAGCTATCTCTGGCAAAAACTGTTTTCCAAGAACAGCAGATGTTAGTGCAGTCCAGAAAGGTACTTAAAGTACGTTTTATTCAATAGAACCACAGGGGTTGGAAGAAATTAAATGGGGCTCTTCTGTCAAATTTAATCCTTCTGATTTTACCTCCGATGCCTCATATCAGCTAATGTGTATCTACTTTAATGCTGCACTTATCCAAGTTAACTATACTGTACACTTAATATTTTAACTTTTACTGGCTATCAGAGCAATACAGAAGATCATTCTTATTGTAAATCATTAAAATAAAATGCTTTAAAAATAATACCTTGTGGAAGTGGTTTTTGCACAGACTTGATAGCCCATGGTAAAGTTTAAACTAAAATGATCGATAGCTTAATAATTTAATGAAGAAAAAAGCAAGACTAAGTATTTATATATATGAGTATTTATACTTTATGAGGAAAGACAGAAGCTGTGGTGTTCTTCAAAAAGACCCATACATGCTTTCAGTTTATACCTCTGCTTCATAATGTAAATGTTTTATATTCCCACAAGACCCATTCCATCTTTGCTGAGTTAGGGGATTCTCCAAGGCCAAATGTATCCCCTGCCACCTAATGTAACGGCTTTGGACGGATCTGATTCTCACTTTCTCCATAACACTGGTCTTCCTAATAAGACTCTAAACACAACCTTTTATTTGAGCCAAGTTGCACCCTATTTTTGCATAAAGATCTCCATTTCCACCTGCACAAGTAAAAATGGAAAAAAATACACCACCAGTGATTGCCTATATGAAGCTTCAGGCCCATAGATGGAGTCCATATTCTAAAAACTTCAGTCACTGTCTAACAAAAACTCTATCTGCTGCTTTTCTGCAAATAGCATGGACAGACTAAGTTACAATATCTTTAAAGAGGCTAAAATAGCATTCAGAAGGGAGATTTATAGCGCTATATTCATCTTTTCTCACAGAATCATAAAACTCATAGTACAGCAGGCACAGAATCCATTGCAATCAAATCACTAAAGAAGGCAGTAGGAAAGAGAGCTTGCTCAATTCTGCTGGGAACAGAGAAGGTGGACTTAGTCCAAAGATTGATTCTTTTGTATTTTTGCTGGATTTTTTCTGTTACTGTTAAAAAAAAAAAAGCACACCTTCTTTGTATTTCAAATAATCTCCAATACATGCTGTCCTACACTATTATTATGGAAACTGAAAAAATTAAAAGACTCATAGATTGTCTTAATGTATATATGAGTATATAAAAACAGACCTTACTATGTTCTTCTCTTCAGGTGACAATTTCCCTGACTGCATTGTCTGTTTCATCTGAATAATGGTCTCATGCACGTGGATGAATTTGTTGCAAGGAAAGCCATCTTCATTTCTATTTCTTCCAATTCCATTATGTCCCCGTTTTGATATCTTTTCACTTACTGGGTGCACAATGTTTTAAACTGTCATTTCAAATGTGCTAATGCGAATTCCCTTCACTGGTCTCTGTAGAGAGAGATGGGAAGTTCAGCCCCAGTGCTGGTGCTGGTTTAGGTGCAGAATCACAGTGTTATTTCAAGGACAACACTACACTCAGAGTGACTTTACAAAAAAAGTGAGTCAATTAGGTAACTGTGTCATGTACCCAAACATAACCAGCTCTATCAGCAGAATTACCATTAAATAACAAGAGCAGGAATGCAAAACTACAAGTGTGGAAGAACTGATTTAAAAGAAATAACTCGCACATTTCCGTGTGCAGGCTGTAGGATCTTCTTACCGAATTCTTTGTGAAAGAACAAAGTAATCAAATTTTAAAGTTTTTACTACAATAACCTTGGATCCCCTAGGGAATATTCAGTGAAATATGAGAGATGTTTTAATACCTGGAAGCACAGCTGCATTATGGTGAGGTCAATTTAGGAGCACTACTGAGACTCTAGGCCATAATGACTCCATATGGAGCCGGATAGTAGCTAAGGTAATAAACTTTCACAGTGTGATTTCTTTGCTTAGTGCAATACTAGCATAATTCGGCAGTTACTCATCTTTCAGTCAATGGAGAGGGCTTTTTTCCCTCTTTTTTAAGAGCTACCATGTGCTCATTCTTTCCTCCTTGTCGCAGAAGGTTTACAAATCCAAAGAAAACATTAACTGAATTCCAAATGAAAAACTCTGAATTTTATGAGTGTCTGAATGCTGTAGAAAAGGGAAATTCCTCAGTCCTCGACCCCTACACAAAGATGTTTCCGTTTGTCTTAGAAACTGGTGTTAAATGGATATTGGCCTCAGCTTCCAGAGTAATAAGAAGACACTAAATGCATTTGAGGACAGAGAAATAAGAAATTGGGGACAGCTGCGGACAGCAGATTTGGGACACTGGTATCATGTATGTAACAAATCTTTATTAATAAGTACATTAAATCCCACATTTTTCATTTATAACTGCTGCATAATTTCCTGTTAACACTTCATGTAAATTCCAGATAAGGTAATAATTTTTTTTTCAGAATTCTATTTCTGTTTCATTATATGTTCTACACTCTGCCCCACAGGTCAGTCGCATGATTGAAGTTTTATGCCTCATTAAAATTCCCCTAGTTAAAACATGGAGACAGAATTTTGGTAATTCCTTGCTCCTCAACTACAATTAACCATTCCACTGGATCCCTGTATTACTGCAATCCAAGTTTAAAAATTACTGTATGGTGAGATGGTCAAGGGGTCTAAATGTCCTAAACATAAGGCTCTTATCTTTCTTTGCTCCAATGGCTGAAAAACCCTGCACCACCACCTCCCAGTTCAGTATTTCTAGCTAGCAGCTGCTATCAGAAACCTAAATAACAAAAATATGCAAACTTGCACACTAATTCCCTTTGGAGATAGATCTTGGCTGCAGCCCTGTCATAAATCAGAGAATTTCGATATGAAATGAGGCAAGCAGCTCTAATCATTTCTGCATTTCAAATTGGATCACTGGCTCAATCACTGGGCTTTTTTAAACTGCTTGCCTAAGAGCAAATGTGAGGCGGGAGATAATTCTGAAGAAATCTCTTCTTTTGTGGCCGTAGAACTCTTTTAACTGTTTCAAGACTGAAGGCCACATTTCAGTGATAATAACATATATCTGCTGTGAGAGATATGGATCCTTAAAGACATCTTCCCTCTCTTTCAACTCATAGAATTCCATCAATATCTGCATATATTATATATATTAATATATGTGCATGTGCATATGGGTGTTTGTGTGCATAAAAAGTGAGGGAGAGAAAAGAAGAGAGAAACATCTGACATGTAGCCTCAGTATATTTTCCTTTAGAATTTTCTCTTCTGACTTGACTCAGTGTGGGTTTCAATTGCTGCAATGACCGCGTAGTTAACTTCGTATGCACATACTCAGGCACTTTGGAAATTTATTTAAAAATGAAAATAAAACTGAATAGAAAATAAATAAAGGGGCAAAATTTAAGCTACAGGGTATCAGTTTCAGGAGCACAGTAACCCTCACTTACCCATAGTTTGGGTCAGAAATTAGTCAAAAAATAAAATCAAGGTAAACAAATGTCTTCAGTAATTGTGAACGACATCCAAAGGCCTCCTCCTTACCCACCGAAGTCCTGAAATTCTCCTTTCCTATACCATTGATTTTCTATTTTCATGCCTTATCTAAACTCTGAAAACAATATATCACAAAAATTAAACGTAAAATCAATTACTGTGTAAACAGCATCCTCTTGACTCTATTTTTTGCTCAGAGTATCCCCTCTTTTTCACCCAAATGATACTACTGGCTTGTTGCAGTTTCAGTGTCCTCACCGCAGCGCTTTGAAATTGAATTTAACTCTATTATCAGCAGGCTTTCGTAATCTCATGTAAGCCTAATAGTGATCAGATGGAATTTTACAGCTAAGCTCCCTGCATTTTGAGGACTAATTTAAAATGTTTATCAAATTTTTGTTTTAGACAGTAAAAAAAATACCTTACCAAGTTTTTTGTCTCCTGTTTTCACCTTCTGACACCTCATATTCTGTTTTCCTTCTGGGAGGTGGACACATTTGGACATTTAATTTTCTCTTCCCTCCCCCCTACATTCCCTTCTTCTAATAAAATTTAGTGAACTGCTTCATTCAACACCAATCCAGATTCTTGATGATTTTACTACCACTGCACAGTGTTGGAATAATGGAATCATTTCAGTTGGAAGAGACCCTCAGGATCATCGAGTCCAGCCATAACCTAACTCTAGCACTGAACCATGTCCCTAAGAACCTCGTCTAAACACCTTTAAAACACCTCCAGGGATGGTGACTCCACCACTTCCCTGGGCAGCCTGTTCCAATGCCTGACAACCCTTTCCATGAAGAATATTTTCCTAATATCCAATCTAAACCTCCCCTGGCACAACTTGAGGCCATTTCCTCTTGTCCTGTTACTTGTTACTTGGGAGAAGAGACCAACCCCCTCCATGCTGAAGTCCTCCATAAGGACAAGGGCTAGCGATGAAGAGACTTCTCCCAGCTGCCTGCAAAATATTGCATCTGCCTCTTCATCCTGGTTGGGTGGTCTGTAACAGACCCCCACCAGGATATCCGCCTTGTTGTCCTTCCCCTTGATTCTCACCCATAAACACTCAATCCTGTCATCACCCTCATCAAGCTCAAGAGAATTAAAACATTCCCTAACATGCATGGCTCCCCCACCTCCTCTCCTTCCTTGCCTATCCCTTCTGAAGAGTTCATAGCCGTCTAATGCAGCACTCTAGTTATGCGAATCATCCCACCATATTTCTGTGATGGCAATTATATCATAGTTTTTCTGCCTCGCAATGGCTTTCAGCTCCTCCTGTTTGTTGCCCACATTGCATGGATTTGTATAGATGTACTTCAGCTGGGCCATTGATCCCGTCACCTTTTTCTGGTGAGAAGCCCTAATTCCTTTGTGGCCATCATCAAGTGCTTCCACAGTTTCCAACACATCAATAACCCTTGTGTTTCTCTTGCTGCGTGGCTCTCCATCCCCTACCTCCACTGGGCTGGCAGACCTAAGGGCCTCACTAGCACTACTCTCAAATGCTGGCATGTCGCTCTTGGGTTTGCCTCTGGCACACCTGGTTTCCTCCCCTTCCCCCTTCAAATCTTGTTTAAAGCCCTCTCAATGAGTCCTGCTATGTCCTGCCCCAAGATCCTTTTCCCTTTTTGAGACAGGTGTGTCATATTTGTAGCTAGCAGGCCAGGTGCCATGTAAGCCGACACATGATCAAAACCCCTAAAATTCTGGGGGTGACACCAGGCCCTCGGCCAGGTATTGATCTGGTGGGTCTTCCTGCATCTTTCCTCATTGTACCCTGCAACTGTGGGGACAGAGGAGAATACTACTTGTGCTCCTGATCCCTTGACCATGCGTCCCAAGGCCCTGAAGTCTCTCTTGATTGTCTTTAGTTTTCCCTTTTCAGTTTCATCAATGCCTACCTGATAAATTATTAGGGGATAATAGCCTGAGGGCCTAACAAGGGCAGGGTGCAGATACAAAGCAGGCAATACCATTTTGGAGTCTCTCAGCTAACTTTGAAAATAAGCCAGTAGGTAAGTGCATTCCCAAACTCTTCATTGCCTCCTACGCTTGGTTCTGTCAAGGTTTAAAAATACACATATGTGTGTGCATATAGAAATATATATATATACACACAATATATACACTCTTTTCAGGCACCTCGACAGCTGCAAGGGCCATATTGTCACTGTTCTCCCATTCTTCTGCCATGTACACATGGAAGGGAAATCTAAAGAACTCCTGTCAGGATTGCCAGAGATTACTCTGAGGAGCCCAGTTCACCAATAGATGTGTCCTTGCATCTCATGGCACAATCTGAAGCCAGCACATCTGTGGAGTTCAAATGATGCTATGGGGTCTACAGTAGATCTTTCTTCTTGGTAACAGATTTGACTTATTTGCATAAGTCTCCTAAATCATTCCCCCTTTGTCTGAATGAAGCTGGGAAGAAGGGTAGACCCCAAACTGATTCAATATCTCCAGAAATGCAAACCTTTAAGCACAGTCAAGTTGGCTGTGGGACTACCCAAGACCTGTGCTCAGGAGCTGGGCACAGCCTGCAGGACCTGCAAAATCCAGCCATGAACCAGCACACCTAAAACCCAAGCCTGGTAACACTACCAACCAGACTGACGTTACGCTTTTGCTCTTCTACTCAAAACAATACATTCAATGTTAATACATCAAGCCTCATGGGGTCTTGCCTGTTAAGTTTGAGGATTTGAATCTCATGAATGCGGAATCTGCATTGTTCTCAGCTGAGGTCACTTTGCTGTGCATGTAGGAACACGCGGGCTGCTTCAGCAGCTTACACGTGTAACAGAATTGTCAAACTCATTTTGAGCTCACCTCTGTTTCCTCTGTGTTTCAGGGCATGCAATCCCAAATCCTTGTGGTTCAGTGGGGAGTTAAAGCCATACGTTGAAGCTGTTTTAGGAGTAGAGTGGCTGATGTTACTTCTCTAACTCACCTAACCACCACTGACAAGAACTTATAATAACCTTGTGTTATTCCACCCATCCCTCTGATATTTTTCTGCTTGAGAGGGACCCAAACTGCAAACAGAAGCCCATATTGTAAGAAAGCAGCCTTATACCAGGCCTGAAATTCCCTTTCGAAGTACAACATGCATCATGATTTGAGTGATTAAGGAGGTACCAGCAAAAGTTTGATTGAACAATCATTAGTCTTTTAATATATGTTACCATACTTTCCCCTCTCTGGTGATTAATGTCACCTTTCTTCTAAAAATGTTGCACAAAGAAACAGTTCACCATAAAGTTTTGATTTTAGGTTAATTTTCTGATAGTATCTATCTCTTCTTTGCTTACATGCAAAATCAATGTCCAGTGAGAAAAACGAAAATTCAATATAGAGCACATTGAAATGTTTAAATGCAGCTGCAGGGTGCTTCTATAGAACACTAAATGAAGGTAAATTGTAAAAGTTTATGAAAAACATCTGTTTTCATACAGCTGTTTCTCATAACCACTGGCTGTAGCATGGCTGTAGACAGGTGCACAGAGCTGCAGTATGCCACCAAGTTACACGTTTCTTCTCTCTCTAGGGACAAACAACATTTTTTTACAGGTTACCACACTGCTGCTGTTTTCCTTGTCAGCACAGCAGAGCTGAATAGCTTCTTGAGCGCAGGTGTACGGCACCTTCTCAATTATTAAAACTAAATGTGAGGTTACTAAAATCCTCATAGTTCTAAGATAATGAAGCACTTCAAGCTTCACAATCCTAAAAAGTGTCAATCAAATGCCATAATAATAAAGGAGTTCAAATAAAAACCAGATCTGCACAGTACGGCACAGAAATGATCTCCTCTATTCATAGCCCTTTCAGCACTTGCAGGAATGGGATTTTCTTCAGACATAGGACCTCAAGCCATTTCGCTGAGAATTTCCCGTTTGGTGGGAAATTCAGGCTTATTATAGCTCCCTTCTTTTCTCTTCCCTGACTTCACCTTTTTCATTGACATTTTCAGAGTAAAGAAAAAAGTCACAAAAATACAAGAACCGGGTACGAACAGAGATATTTGTTTTCAGTGGAACACCCCTACTCTGGGACATTGCTACAGCAACACAAGATTTCAATTTTACTATAACTCTTGTCTCAAACTTTCAGTTCTCCCCTTCGTGAAAGGAACGGAACCGCGGCCGCCATGCACACAGCTGCTACAGCACTTACACTGCCTGAGGCGCGTGCCAACAGGTAACTGATTCTGAAACACCTAAGAAAGTGTTCGTGAAGAAATTGCTCTAATGCAATGTGGAGGATTTAATGAAAAAGAACACATAGCCATACATGTTGGTGGTAAATTTCCTATTCTAGTGCCATGGTATTCAGCAATTTCATAACTTCTTATAAAAATCTGTGGGATTCCAGACAATTCCATGTGTCTTTTTTCTGTTACAATGTGAAATTTCTGGTAAAATAAAAATACTTCGGTGATAATATAGATACTAACTTACAAAAGAATGTGATCATTTCTAAAACAAGTTACATGATTACGAAAACACATAGGGAGTGAGGACTGACTCTTCTCCCAGAGAAAGAAATAGTGTTCAGTGGGCAAAATGACGCACTGTCTCTGGTATTGCATATTATATGGAGCAGAAGCTATAAAAATTCTGGTTTTTTTTCCTTCTGTTTATGCCTGGAACACTGAATATAGGGGAACTGTATGGAGAACTAAATACAGTATGAACAAATTTAAACAAAAATAGAAAAATACTAAAATGTCAGGATCTACAGAATGTCAGGGACTGCACAGAAATGTTAGCTCAGTACTGAGAATACACATTTTGTTATGTCACTATTTAAATCCACAAATATAATCAAATGCTTTACTAATTGCTGTGTTAAGAGTCTTACCTTTCAGAAATCCTGAATGATTTAAAGTTTAATTATGCACAATTAATATTGAATAAAGTTGGATTCCTTCACCGATGCCTTTATGAGGGTTGCAAACAACACACTCTTTGCTCTGCACTCCACCTTTCAGGGCTTCGTGACCCATTTCCATCCCCTTACACTCGCTGTTCAAGGTACAACTAGGCAGATGAGCAATTCCTCTGCTGATCACAGACAGGGTAGCCATGATCTCACTTCATACTTCGGAAACCTTGTTGAGGAGTTGTTGTCAGATGATTTGCACCTTCTCCTTTTAGATTTCTTTTTAAATCTGGAAAGCTGCAAAACCTCTTTAAGATGACCCCCCGTTTCACAATGGAATTTTTCTCAAAGTCTAAAACCTTTCAAAATTAAAACACTTCTCCAATTAATTTCAAAAGATGAGTATAAAATGAAGGAAAGAAAGGTGGGTCACACCCTCCATCTCAAGGAAACCAAGAGTCATCTTGGCATTGCCTACAGGTTCCTAGATAGCCATGGATGATGAGATGACAATCTCTACCTGAGGTGTTTCCTCAAAAACTTCCTTAAACAACATCTTGTCCCCCAGAGCATAGCCAGGTTAAGCTGTGACAGTAGGACAGTCACTTGTCAATAAAGACAAATGCCTAATGAGTGATCCAAATGCAAAATAACAGAGTGTGCTACTCAAAGTAAACATATTTTTTAAAAAATAGAAAGGTCGAAAGTATGATTCCAGTACCTTCATTTCCACTGAGGTTGAACAATAATAACTTTATGTTTTCCTGCAGCTTGTTCACTCAGCCAAAAATGTAGCTAAAAGCTCCTGTAGTAAGGAGATTCAATTAAAACAAGCACCCTTTTTCCAGTTCAGATCAGAAGTAATGTCTTTCTTTTAATGTGTTCTTATGAATGGTGAGAAAGAGAAGACTACTGTATGAGTAAAAAAAAAATTCTCATTCTACTTTCTATCTCTGCTTCATTTTACACAGGAATCTTTTCTCCTTACAATTCAGTGCAATTTAAGTATGCTTGTGTAAACATGGATTATACCACATCAGAAACCAAGTTAGCTATCTCAAGAGAATTTGTATCTCTGCTGTGTGTAAGTAAGCAGATTAATTCCTAGATCAGGCATTACCTAATGCATTTTCAATTCAATTTCTTCTTTTCTTTCTGCACACAAGATCAGGGAAGTGGGATTATTTTATTAATTTAACTAATATTTTGCATGTTTTCCCTGTTATCTTTCTTTTCTCTAAAAATTTGTGTTAGCTCCTAGTGTTAGCGACTTAGTATGAGCAAGGACGTGTAAAGACAAGAAACCTAAGCCCTCAACACCTTACAGAGAAATAAATGGCACGGGGAGTGACAAACTTTTCCTCTCACTGCACTACCAGAAATAAGGAATTCTCATGTATTTCAAACCCTGATCTACAGCGGCACATCCTGCCTGGGGTAAGCTCAGTTATTGTATGAAATTTAGGAGAAGATTATTTATTCATTAACATTTATGCTGCTTTTATGGAATATCTCAGAAGTAGCACATGAGCCAGTTTGGTTTTATTACAGCCGTGCCTGCTAGCACTGTTTAGGGTGAGGGTCTGTCAACATATCACAAAAGCATGGGATTTACTGAGTAAGATCAGTCCACTGGCTCATTGAGGCTGCTAGCTTGCCTCTGGTAGTACCCACATCTCATATGAAGTAGAGGATGGCACAGTAAGCCCTTAATACACCTGACTAATTGTGTGCAATGTTAAACTTGGGCAGGGCCAGAGGCAAGAGATTCCTTCTTGCTCTCTGCAGTGTGTACCTAGTGCCCAAAGACGTGAACTGATCATGCTCCTATAACTAGCAAAGTAATAGATGGCGATAAAAGTACACAGGTCCTTTTCAAGTCAGCTCGACAACTAGCCACAGCAATGAGTGTGCTACCTTGAACCGAGAAACTAATCACACATTTCTGTTTTACACAAAATTACCATTCAGTCTTTTTTTTGTTTAAAACCTGCTCTGAAGGCTACTTCCAGATAGCGTACTCCGAATCACCTGTATGGGGAGGAGCTTGAAATTAAGGGTAAGTCCATGAGCACTGAAGAAGGTGTCTTGAAGGTCAGCAAGAAAAAGTACAGAGAAATTTGGGAAAGCAGAAGGAAGCACAGCTGGAAGAGAAGATTGAACAAGGAGAGACTGGAAAGGTGAGCAGAAAGGCTCAGGGGTAAGTGCCAGAAACAGAAATAAGAGATAAATATCAGGAGATGACGGAAGGGAAAGTGAAGAGTTAAGGCCATCCATACAGATGGAAATAAAGAGCTGGGGTGTGGACAGAGTACCAAAAGGGAGGAGACCAAAGCCACCGACAGAACTTCACCTTTCCACAATGCTCCAGACTCTTTCCTTTCTAAGACCCTCCAGTCCTGTGTTACCAGTTGATCTTACAGAAATATTCAGAAGTTCAAAATATGAACATGATGTCAAATATTTAAGACATGGAACAGGAGAAAGTGTCAAATACATTACTAAGTAATCAACTAAACACGCCAATAAAGAAAAAAAAGATGACATGGAGGTAATATCAATGGCTGGAGTTGATGTCGATCTCAAGGCATCTGGAGAGAATTTTTGACATAAGTTACAGATAGCAAGGACATTTATACCTCTTGAACTACATGTTAGAGTTGGTAGTTCTCCTACATAATGGTTTTTTTCATCCAAACCAGAACTCATCTTTGCCGGTATCTGCACAAATGCAGCTATAATCTATAGCGCTTTCCATGACGTAAGGTGATCCTGTATATAGCCCCAAACTGCCCCTGCCATAAAAAAAAAAAAAAAAACAAACCAACACCCAAACCCAACCCACCAAATAAAAAAGAGCCCAGGAGTTTTTTTGTTTGCTTGGTTGTGTTTGTTTTTTTTTTTTTAATTTCTAAAATGAGTATTTTTTTTTTCACATTTGTGAAATTAGTTATTTAAGTCATCACCCCTTTCAGGGAATGATGTTCATATCTAAAGTTAAAATTAATACAAATGACTGAAGAGGCACAGCCTCATTACAAAGGATTTATACACAACCCTCTTATCAATACCCACCTCCTAGTTCTTAGACTCCTAAAGACAGAAATATGGAGCTACAAATAACATTCATTTCCCAATTACTATGCCAACCAGTTCTTTCTGTTATAGACTGTATTTGCATTTGACTGACTGGCCCATTGGAAACATAGTGCTGCTAAACCATCATCAAGCACTTTTCCTTTTTCAGAAAGAATCCAGACTATGCACGCCAGCACGCTATCAATTGGTTTAATCATCCCTTTACGTGATAAGGGATCCCAGTCTTTGGAAACCTGGATTTTTGTTAAATACCTCCATATTCCAGTTTTAACCCATCAGTTATGAAATAATGTGAATTTGTTGCAGAGTAATAGTTTATTTGACTTCTATAGGAGTCTACTTATTTTCTTCTGTTTTTCATAAGTGGTACATTTGAGAACATGTTCGAAGTAGCACTGCTTTGTATTTGCATTTTATTTACAGTTAGTATCTGCATATAATATTCATAAAAGGTTCAGTCGTCTTTCCTATCACAAATTCTCTGCAAACAGATGGATTCCTACATGACTACTTTTTATTCACAATTTTTACATGAAGAGTTTATAAAAATTAGTTCGATTTGTAGGCTGCTAATGTGCAGGTCTTTGGGTGTCTGCTCATCATCCCATGGAATAATCTTGTAACACAGGCGTCTGTTTAACCTGTAGGAAACCTGAGACTCCAGAGTGCTGTCAAGCAGGTCCATTAATCTCTTTGTACCTTGATCTCCCATTTTAAAAATGGTGATTAAATTATACTCTTCTCTTGTTCTTTGCCTGTACATTCTTTCAGGAAGGGATTTCCTCTTTTTGCCATCTCAGTTCAGACATTATAATAACAACAGCAAGATTATCTGTTTTGTGACATTTAATAGGCCAATCCAGATACCAAGAACTTCTTAGGGCAGAAAGTGCAAGTCAAAAAATAAACTCCTAGCATTCAAATAAATAGCCACAAACACTATTCTGCGTTATTTATCCAAGTGTAATTGTCTTGAATCTTCTCAGATTGCTTCTCAATCTAATTGTTTCAGAGTCAGGTTTAAAGTGAAGCTCTGACTGCACTGGCACACAACTTTAACAGAAAGTCTTAAACATGCTGTATGTGGGCCATACCGGCCACTGAGGAATAGAGTAAGTAGAATATTTTGTTATTATAAAGATAAAATTATGTCGCTTCATCAGTCTTTATTTTGGGAAAAAGAAGGGATATCCATTGGAAAAAAAAAAAACACCTTACTACTTCAGATATATCAAATTGTCTTAATGACATTCTTGTTTTATATGTATCTGGGAGTAAGGCAGAAAACAGTAGAGCTCTGGTTTGCATGTGGCTAAACTGAAACTCATCGTGGTTTCAGAATGGGAAAGAAAAAGCATCCTCTCTTGCTCCACTGAGGCATTTGGGATTCTACACCATGGCTGAAAATATAGCACAAACACTTCTGAAATAAAAAAGGACCAGTGAAAATCGTTGATATTCCACTAATTTGAAACTGTCTTTCACAGTTAAGACAACAAAGAAAGAAATAATGAAGAGACTTAGAGTTGTTCAAAAGGCCCGTATTTTAAATAAATAAATGTTCAAATATTACTGCTTCAAAATTCTGCCAGTACCTTGTTTTTCAGTGACATTCATGACAAATTATGTCACCAATCTACTGAATGCCATGTTGTGGAAATGCATATGTGGGAAAACACCTATTTTTGTATACAAATACTGTAATGTAATATCAGAATACTCAAGAAACACTTTTGGGATGCACACAGATCAAAATAGAGTTGGACAAACAGAGAAAAATTCAGTCTTAAAAAAATTCTTTCCTGCACTGTGACATAGCTGTCTAAAATGTTGACATATTTCATTCAAAGATAAATTCTACCCAATTTTTCAGGGATGATTTAGAAATGGCTCTGTTCCTCCCTCTACATGCTACAACTAAAATAAAAAGTAAAATGAGATCTACTTCTTCATTATTTATATTGTTTACAAAAGTACGCATTGTACAATGAAAATATCAAAATGCCTCACTTTTTATGGACAAAATACTGCTCAAATATCCTTATGCACATCTTATAGGGGAAGAATTTCATCTATATAAATCCACTTTGATGAGTTTTTATTTCAATTTACAGTGGTTTCATATATGATATTAAAAGAGTAAGTAATGGCATTTAATTGAATCGAAAGGCAATATGATGATAGTGAATTCAGTTATGCTTTTACTGTTAACACTGGTGCAATGATTTATTCATTTGTCATTCCAGTTACTTTTGTGTTTGAACAAATATAAATTACAGTTATACCCCCTCATAACTACCAGTTGGCACATATATGACACTCGTAATGATGTATCAATATATAATTAGAAGAGCACATGACAGTATATATGTTTTATTCTGAATCAGAAACTTTCTGACTTTGTCTAGCGAAAACTCTCTCCTCTCTCACGCGTATGCTCATTTCTTTCAGAAAACAGTGCCATAGCCGTAGTGAGTGGTGTGTCAAATGTGAGGCATTGTAATCAAGTTGGGAACTGCAAAGGAAATCCAAGTCAACCCACAGGAAGGCAGAGGTTAAGATCAGACACACTCCCTGACGAGCGGCATTACTGAAATGGAAACAATTGGTAAACACAGCCCAGGTCTTAGCACGCCACTAGTATTAGTTGTTTACTCAAATAAAGAGCTGGCCATTCAAAAAAAAGAATCCAATTTCATGAAAACATATGGAAATTTCCAAATTTATTTTTATTCTACACTGGAATGATTTAACAGATCTATGGAAGTATCTCTTGGAACCATTCTCTCTACAGCCCAGAGGTCATGGCATTTGCCTTGCACTGGAAGCTACACACGAGGCCCTTTGATGCCAACTCCAGGCACAGAACTAGTGTCACATTTTGCAGTCCAGTGATTAAAACAATGGGTCATTCACTATTCATTTTTTTATTTTTAATTTATTCTGTTGTACTTTGTGATCTGTGAGAGAGTAAAAATTAATGTTCTTGAGGAGAAAGGGGCACTGCAGCTCTCATACATCCCATGCAATACCCTCAGGGCTTCGCTTTGGTTTCTTTGACCAAATCCTGAAAAGTCTCACAATAAGAGTAACCATGTTTTTCAGCAAAACAGCATTATGGTCCTTTGTTTTCTCACTGTTCATCTCCACTAGTAACTTTAAACTGCTGGCACTGGTGCCAAGTTGGGTACAGAGAGATTCATGTTGGCAGCATATGAGTTCTGAGCTTCTTAAAATAAACTTGGCACCAAGCACTAAAAACAGTTCACTATCGCTGATCTAAATTACGTCCTTCTTTATCAGTTGATAAGTTTCAAAATTCCCATCTAAATAAACACCCCAAATTTATTTGTATTTTCTTCCACTAGATTAATGCATAGAGAAGAATTCTCTGAAATCATCTGCAAACTCACCGCATTTTTCATTCACTATCTCTACAAAACTCAGGTCTGCTGCTTTAGTATGATGTAACTGTTGTTTATTATACTAATCTTTATTATCTCTGTTTCAGCTTTTGCCTCCCACACTTGCTCGTTTCCATTGTATTCACGTCTGGTCTAAAACCAGGACCTAAGCTAGTTTAGGCCAGCAGCTGTCATTTAATATCAGGTTCAGACAGATTCTGCCACAAAGGAGCACCAGTTCCTGACTAGAACCTCAACATGCTGCAGCACTACAGATGTTAAATATCATAATAATGATTGTATCTTCCTTATACAGTGACTATTAGCAAAGCTGTACAGCTTTCAAAGAGCCCTTGTTTTTACTTTTCACCAGCAGCTGAAGCAAAGAACACATTTCCATTACAAGATGAAACTGTACAATCTCATCCAACAAATGATCTCACTCTGACCCTTACACTAACTTTGCTATTAAGCAAAAACAGGCACATTTTCAAATATTGATTCCAACTAATGTCTGATCCTAACAGGCATGATCTTATCAGGGCCCCACTATAATAGGGGGAGTGTCAGAGTTAAACAGAATAGGTTTAGATAAGATCACAATCTTCCTCACCATGATGTGATGCTATCACTGAGTGAGTATAGTATTTGAAGCAATTATCATTAATAGATATTGGCAACAGGAAGAGTGGTCACTGCTAAGATCTAAACAAATTCGTGCATGATAAAATAAAACAAATTTCATCTGAATGGTGGATATGGATATATCATGTACCCTAAGAGACTTCACTGCCTTTATTTTTTTCTTTGAAATAATGTATATTTAATTAAGAGAGAAATATTGAGTCACAACATTGCTACCTCAGTTTGTTCTATACCTTCTGTTTTGTGGCAAACTGCCACTTTAGCCTTCCTGCTGCTTTCTTGATGTGTCTTGACCAGATGTCCCACCCAGCGTTCTGTAGACAGACCCTGGTCGCAGGGTTTGCCTGAAGAGCCATGGCCACAGGTGATTCCATGGTGCCCTTCCTTGTTAAAGAGGGGAATAGCATGGGGCTGTCTTACAGGAGGTGTGGGAAGCAAAGGGTCATCTTCCTAGATTTTCAGCCCTATGGCTGTTTTCTTATTTGAATTATTCTTTGCAGGAATATGGGCAATGGGGTAGCCCAACAGTGGGCCAGCCTAGAGGACTGGTCTCTAAGGTGAGTGTGGGCTGGGGCAAAAGCCACAAGAGAGGTACAAAGTTGACAGACATCTGGCTTCGTTTGATTTTTTGCCTCACCATTCGTTCTGATTATGGTACACTTTCTGCATTTTCAGAAAGAAGAAAGTACTGTAAAAGGAAACACCTGCTTTGATGTGGCAAATTCTCTGTGAAACTCTTAAGCCTTTCTCCCCTGAAGCTGTTAGCATGTAAGGCCAAAACAGCACAGAATGAAAATAATAATTTATAGCCCTGGAAAAAATGTTATCAACCTAGGAAAACTGAAAGCACTGGTATTAAAAAAAAAAAAAAAAAAAAGTCAGCTGATAGTTATGTGTGTGCTTTTTGTAATGAAATAGCACAAGTATAGCTAAACTTTCATATACTGAAGCCATATAAAAATAAAGCATGAGAAAAGGGTGCAAAGCTAAAACCCCTTTAACTATTCATTATTAGTAGAAATGAGCAAGTGTACAACACGGGGAATTAAAAGGGCACAATCAGATTTCCTAGGAGCAATGTTTTCTATGTCTATTGTGATAACAATATTGAACTCTAATAAGCTATTTTTCATCCTTACACCACTTACAGATATTAGCTAATTAAGTCAATTTAAAAAATATTTCTAAATTAACAGGGTACTTGCCAAGATTACCCAAATATTCGTCTTATACACAAAAACCCACATGCAGCTTTTCTACTTATCTTCATGTATTTGTCTTCTCAAATGAGTGATTAACTCCAGAGCACTGAAATCTCTTTGATAATCGCTGAAGATGAATGTATCAGGACGATCAACAGCATATGGAACACAGAATGCTGCCAGATGTTAAGACGCTAAAATAAAGCAGAACCATCCATGTACTCCATACCTTGTCTAAAAATAATATACTCATTGACCTTAACCCTATCAAAACAGTCCCATCTTCAAGGTCAAATAAAATAACAAATATTTATCTTCTGTGGAGAGCTTTATAGGCTGTACTTGCAGTGTTCAGTATCACAAAATCCTGAGCATACCTCAGCCCTACTGCTTTGAATGAAAGCTTGGGGTGCTCAGCACCTCCTGCTGGTGCTCAGTGCTAGGCAAAAGCAAGTAATAAGTGCATATTAATCACCATTTAAAATCTGCAATCATCGTGCATTCCCTTTCATTGCTTTACATTTTTTCAAAGACTATACATGAAAACAGAAAAACACCTAGTTAGAGTAAAAAATACAGGCATGGAAACCGTGATCTCTAACATACACTTCATTTGGAAGAGATCTGCATATGTTAAACGTTGTCTTGAAAAAATAACTTCAACAATCTTTGTTACCCCAATAAATGATTAAAGTAATAATATCAATGCAGCGTACTGCTACAGCTCTTGTGAGGTTGAACATCATGCTGCAGTGGGCCATGGCAGTGGAAGTCACCCCCTGAACCTCTTTACTTCCCCACACCTTGCAAGGCCAACTTAGCATGTCCTCCTGTCCAACAATACAGCCAGAGAAACACAGAAAACCAGGAGACCTCCATGATCATATTTCTGAAGAGTTCAGGAGATCTCACAGTTACGGGAGTTATAGTGAACAAAGAATGAGATCCCACGATATCTTTGGTGTAACTGACAAGGAAAGGCTAATTAAAGGTCCGAAAGGCCATTTAGTCCCATGTATGCCACCAGCCAGAGCAAGCATAGTAGGTGCTACTACAAAGCCAATTAAATGCTGCAACAAGTGCTAACGATTGGCTTGGAAGAGGGAATGCGAGGAATGTGAAGGAGGCACAACCACACCAAGTGGTCTCACATTTGTGAGAGGTCAAGTTTCAAAACATGGATATTCTTCTTATTTGCCACTGCTGGAGATGGGGGTGGAGGGGGGAAGAGTTTTCAAAAGTAACTGGTGCATGTGCAGTCATCTACAACATGCAGGTACCTGTTATTTTTACTGTAAGCATTAAAGAGAGTTACTAGCACAGAAAAAGGTCACAAAATGAGCACAGAGCATGCCAGTGATGCCAGGAGCCTGCTCACAAATGTTTCCACATCTAACCAATGGTGCGTTCTCTGGTTTTTAGCCTGCCTAATCGGGGCTCTGGTACCTGATAGTGGATGACTGACTAAAGAAATCAAGATTCAGCTTAGTCCCTGAGGCATGCTGTACTGCCAGATCAAAGTGCACACATTTGGCATCCTGAAAATGCAATACCATTGATCTCACTTCGCAAATCTGTGACAGAGAAACCTGGGACAATGATATTCATAAATCAGACCGTATTTCTTAAAAAAGAGGCACAGAATACTTTAGAAATAAAGTCCTAAGTACAGCCGAAAAAATTGCATTGAAAAAGCTACACTGATTTAATATTCATTTACGTGCAGTGTTAATTCTAACTTAAGTTAGCAAGAAACTGGAGTGGGAAGGGAGAATATTCAGAAGAAGAAAAAAAAAAAAAAAGAGCTGCAGGCAATTGGAAAGGGACATGCCAAAGCAAAGGAATATAGCTGCTTACTTCCTTATCTCCCAGCAAACCCTTGTTATATTTCAATTAGATTTTGAAAACACTGTCCTATACTGGCATGACCAACTGTCTAGTTTGCTTTAATGTCCCATCTGCCATTTTCTACAAAAAAATAGTGTCTCATTCTGGCCTTTTAAAGTCAAACTTGAAAAATTTTAGCTACCTGCAGGCATCTCTGGGCAGCTGAACAAGTGAAGTTGGCTGCAGACATTTCTCAGCATGAGGGTGCCAAAAGCCACAGGGTCAGCTGCTCCGGTTCCTTCCCGCACACCAGGGCTCAGCTGGGCCTGCGAGGATGGAGCCAGGTTCTTCTCTGTGACAACCAATGGTAAGACAAGGGGTAATGGGTGCAAACTGGAACACAAGAGGTTCCACTTAAATATGAGAAGAAACTTCTCAGTGAGGGTGACAGACACTGGAACAGGCTGCCCAGGGAGGTTGTGGAGGCTCCTTCACTGGAGACATTCAAACCCGCCTGGACGCCTTCCTGTGTAACCTCATCTGGGTGTTCCTGCTCTGGCAGGGGGATTGGACTAGATGATCTTTCGAGGTCCCTTCCAATCCCTAACATTCTGTGATTCTGTGGGCCTACACCACTCCTGCCGCCTTGGTCCAACCTGGTCTTAAACCTGATCTTAAACACATCAGTCACAGATGTACTACAGCCTCCTCGATCTCCTCCAGCCTTTCACTCTCACTGCCATTAGGAAGCTCTTTCTGGTATCTAACCTAAATCTCCCTTGATGATCACAGAATCACAGAATGGTTGGGTTTGGAAGGGACCTCTGGAGATCATCTAGTCCAACCCACCTGCTAAAGCAGGTTCACCTAGAGCAGATTACACAGGAATGCATCCAGGTGGGTTTTGAATGTCTCCAAAGAAGGAGACTCCACAACATCCCTGAGCATCCTGTTCCAAGGCTCTGTAACCCTCAAAGTAAAGAAGTTTCTCCTCATATTCAGATGGAACCTCCTATGTTTCAATCTGTGATGCCTACACCTACAAGTCTGGTAAGTTCACCTAAACTCATCATATCCTTCCACAGACCAGGATCCAGGTAGATCCAGGAGGCGAGGGAAACCTTCCACCGCAGAAGTGTACAGGATCAAGATAGTATTTTGGCTTGGAGGCGGGGGGGGAGGTGGTTCGACTGGAGTGTGACGAGAAACAGGAGTAAGGTAAAACAAGTGGATCCCAAAAGAGAAGAATACGATCTGAAATTTAACAGATGCAAATAACAAGATCCAATATTTAATGTAGTAAATGCAACCATAGCCAAGAGGAAGAACCATAAAAGCAGCGAGGTAAGGCTAAGACGTACTATGAGGTCCACAGTGGAACTAAAAATCAGCAATAGCAGAAGCAGGCTGGCTTCAACACAAGCAGAAAAGAAGGAACTAAGATATTTTGGACTTACTATTGTTTTCTGCTTTATTGCTCTCTTCCTTTTATGCTAATTTGTCCCAGTTTTCTTCCAAAAGTGAGGACAACAGCTTGCAGGAGGGGGAGAGAGGGAAGAATCCTTCCTCACCTCCCCAGCACTGAGGAACACCTCCCTCAGCTCCCCTAAACTTGTCTGTAATGTCCTCACACATAGCAAGAGTTCCAATTTCATCTTTTAAAAAAAGTGGTCACTCATCCCCCAGATCAGAGACCATCATGTTGAAAAGAAAGCGTCAAAAAAAAAAAAAAAAAAAGTATTCTGGGAAATGTGAGATGTACATAAATACATAAAAAATAATTACTAACATCTATGAAACTTTTATTTTAAAAAATCTCTTATGTGTTTTCCAGATATAAAATCAAATGTCAAAAACAAGATATAAAATACTAATCTGTGACAGGGAGAATTTTAAATTATAAGACATTTTCTCAGAGTGAGAATAATCTACATATGCTATGATAATATCTCAAATGCTACGTAGTTTATTCTAAATGCATCAGCAGCATTCAGACTGCTATCTTTCCCTTAGAGCACAGAATGGACAGTATTTTGTCTATGTAAAACTCAATTACTCCTTAAATGTGTTAAAAGAGCTCAAATTTAAAAAAAAATATAACTATATTTCATGTTTCACAATTTGTGAAACATTTTGTAAATATATTGAAATATTTTCCCCTTCTCTCTAGTCTGTGGAATACGTGATAAATGCATAAGTGAAAAGAAAGGCGGCAAAAATCTATTAAAGTTATTTAGGATGGGACATGAATATGAAACAATATAAAATCTGATGAGGCTATGCATATAATTTCTCACGTATGGAATATCAGGAAATGCATAAAACCCCGTATATAAGACACATCACCAGGTAGAGTACCAGCTGTGCATCCCTTGCTGCAGCCTGTCCCCCACTGCCGGTGGCCTGGGGCCGGTGTGAGGGCTGGGATGGCGAGTGGTGGTGCCTCCTGCGCCCTTCCCAGAACAGCCCTAATAGCTGGAGCTGATCATCTTTCAGCTCCCCTGAAGCCTGAGAAGCCACCACAGGATTAAATCAATGAACTTGTTCTCCAGGCTTGATAAATGAGGCTCAGGACTTTTACAAACCTCACTCAGACCTTAAGATCTCAGGCCAGGCTCTGTGTTGCAAAGTAGATCTGCTACATATGGAAAAGGGCAAATTTTGCTACTGACTATGTGATACTACAACATCATTAGAAAAGGAACTATAGCTAAATGGAGAAGTTCAGCAAACGTTAGTATTTCAAATAAAACTCTTAATTTTAGGACCTAATAACAGTCAGTACTTTCTTCTGACTAGAATATGCTATTTTTTATGTAATCACAAACACATTATGTGTAAATATATGTACAAATACATATACTTACTATACTTATATTTTTTATATATTTATGTATACATATAAATATTTATGTATTACACATACTGTAATAACTATTCTTACTATAAATATAGAGGGTTTTTATTGTCTATTCAAAATGTTCAAAAACACACTTTCACAGAATGCAGTTTATTTGGCTGGTAATGAAACAATTAGAAATAGCTTTTATTTTCATCATTCCTGAAAATTTACAGGCTACTTCTCTCAAGCATATTCAGACAGAGAGGGAACTGATGTTTGGAATTTTGATCATTCCATCACACTGCTCGGAACTGAGGAGCAAGCAGCCACTATCTTCACTGAAGCTATAGGTCCATTCCTTTCCTTGAAGTAATTTTTTTATTTAAATGAAGATAGACAATAATTTCAAATCTTTTTATTGTTACTATGATATACTATCTTAGTCTGCACTTTTAGTAGAACAAACAAATTTTGACATCACCAAAATGTGAATGTTCTTTGCACACCAAAATTTTCTCTACAGCACACGTTATTCCACACAATTGCCCGCTATTGCCTCCACAAGTCTTATGGAAAGTATCTGTTGATGTTTTCACAATCATATGTCACTTGTGCGTCCAGCCAATACCTGTTGACAACGTATGGATGCAACACAAGTGCTACCACAGTTCCACAGGCAACAGCACCATGGTGCGTTTCTCCACTACCAATGTACACTGAGGCAAACTACTCTTGGGCAGCCACAGCTTTATGTGTTATCACCGCAAAGAAACACAGGAGTATACAGGACATTTTATTTTCTAGTGGACAAAGAGAGGACACAAGCCTCTGGGTCTTTCAGTTCAATGCCCATTGTAACTACCAAATGCTTGGCTCAACAATGCAAAGGTCTTCATAGACGCAAGCGCCTTCATAGATTTATGTTCCACAAAATGATGGAGCTAGAATTTCCCATGCTTGTTCTATGAATGTGAAACTACTGAAAAAATGCGTCAGCATTTTAGAAACTGAATTTTATTTCAGAGTAAAAAAAAATGGTGTCGTTTAACATTTAGTGGGAAGAAAGTTATTTCAAAAACTGCTGAATATTTAAATCTGACATTTTATATCTGCTTAGTCTATACTAATGCATATGTTTCATAAATAAGAAGAAATATCACTATAAAAAGCCTCAATTTTAAAAATTTCCTCAGAGGACAAAATGAATGTTAAATTTCTCATCGTAAACATGGGTGTTGAACTCATGCCTGTTACATATTTCAGTGTAGTGACCTTAAATGGAGCTAAATCAATTAGTTCTCTCATCCCAAGTTTTTAAATAAGACTACTTCCCATTCTTAAAGTCATGTTATAAATTTCAGCAATATCTACAATAGCAAAAGAAGTCTTTGAGTCTCAAAGCCTAAGGTACAGAGAAGACTAGACCACAGCCTGGCAGCACAAGAATATGTTGCTACTGCACAGTTTATTGCAGCAGATCTCTCTAAACAGCTTAACAGTGCAATATGTGCTCCAGTACACATTATCTTCTCTCTGCTTTTCCCCACGTCTTAAAATGGAAGAGCCTGGCACTTGCAGATGGTGTCTCCCTCTGCTTCTGCTGCCTGGGAGGCCCTGAGCCAGATTTTCTTGCCCTTTTTCTGTCCTGGGCTCCTGACTTTGCCTCATCTCTTCCATCCGCTGTCCTCTGGCTCTGCTCTCAGCAGCTCCCTGGCAAGGTGTCCCAGAGCACGCTCCCACAAAGAAGGATCCCCTTACTGAAATTAAGCTTGCTGAAATAGGACAGATAGTTCATTGAGTTTCCTCCCAGGGAACTGAGTTAGTTTAATGAGAATGATTGGTAGCTTCTACTACTTAATTGCAATAGTATTAGAATAAAATCTGTCTAAAAAGCGATTTTATGTGAAAATCCCCTATTGACATAATGTTACATTCTGGAAATCATCGATTCAGAAATAAAGAAATAAAAAGGAACAATGTCATTTCAACCCTGCCTTCCTGCGAACATTTGTGTTTTGTTTTGCCTTTTTTAAAAAAAACAAACCATATTTGTATGTCTCTCAAATACATAATATCTTGAAATTAAGACTATGGTAATGGCATGCAGTAGTAATACCAGTGTACTAACAGCATTTAGACAGAGGTGCAGGATCAATATGCTCTTTCTTTTCATGGACCACATTGCCTCATCACCTATTCATGTTCTGGAAACTACTTCCGCAAGCTGGAAAAAAATGCTTTTGGCCTTTTCCAAAACAGGATATTTATTCAGATTGTTACCACATCTTGCTATTGTATTAGTAACATGTTTTAAATTAGCTCTGTTGTGTAAATGTAAATAAAGAAGCAGAAATAACTATTTTTTTTTTCAAAGAAAAGAAGCCTCTGAACTACAAATATGCACAGAAGTTTGAAAAAAAGTTCTTCTGTCATTGCACTCCCCTCAACTACATGTCTATATAAACGAGAGAGCACTTTATAAAAGGTGAGGCAATGTGAGGTGACCATTGCGGATGGCCATGTGGATATCCACATCATCTCAGCATAGCTCCACTTCTTTTTAATGTTTCAGTGTGTAAGAAGTGGCCAACCCTGACACACAGCACACCAGCACATCACCGTGTGACACACTGTGCTGCTACACTGATGTCTGCTATTGTTTGGGACAGTGTTTTTAAACTAGTTTTAAACATGAAGATCCTGACAGTAGTAGCAGTAAAAATGAGAAGGGAGTATTTTTCTAGTCACTTGAAGTACTTAAAGGTATAAACCCAGTGTAATAAAGATTAGAATCAAGGTTCATTACTCAACACACTTTTTTGGTAATTAAATATAAAAATGGTTCTGTGCTAATAAGAGCCAAAATCCCCATTTGCAGGTAAATACCCACAGATAAAAACTGCCTTATCCCTTTCCATGTTTGAACAAGAGGCTCAGAGACGACAGCCTGACTACAGCCAGAGTACAGCCAGACTGCCAGCTGTCTTGGTGGCCATACAGCACCTCCAACCAAAGAAAACCCTTGCACTGCAACTCTGAAGATTCGAAGTTGCTGTCTACTACAGATACAAGGTTTTTGACTCAAATTGACCAGCCACAGATTAGTGAGCGAGTAACTTAACTGCATTTTGAACCTTGGCTCCTCAGCCCGTCACACGCTATCCAGTCAAACAGCTCCATGAGGATATCTTCTAGAAGAAGTGTCACTTTGACGCTGAACCTCCCAGATCCCATTACAGGGCCCCTGCTGTACCCCCCTGCTCACCTGGCCCAGCCCCGCACACTCCCCTCCTGCCGATTCCCTTCACAGCCACATTGAATCCTCTTTTCCTTATCAGGCCAATACAGCCCTGCCCCACACGCTCCTCCCCGCGACAAGACGACGAGAACAGGGGGCAGGATCCAGCTGCTCATTGTTTTGCTTCACAAAACCCTGCCACAGGCACAGATTAACACCAAAAACTAGATGGCGGCAGCCCAGGGAACAGGCCATTCAGAATGTCTCCACTTGAGTGTGGGGCGATGGCATGAGCTATGGCTCAACGTCCATCACGGCTACGTATGCAGTTCTGTGCAGCGTTTGTTTCCAAGGGCCTCAGTCCCACCAAGCTGTCCCCTCAAACTGGGAAAATATTTACGGCTGGCAAAAAGCAAGAAAACAGCATTTTCCTAAACCAGGCTGCTAGTGCCTTCAATTTAGAGTTGCTTACGCACAGCAGCTACTCTTTCAGTGGTTTGTATCCCTGTCCACATTAGACCTGACATTTGTGCAAATCCACTTTCCTGTTAAAAACAGGAATCGCAAGCTAGGAGTTTCACATCTAAAAACATATTCCTGTCTACTTGTAGGTACCCGCTTACTACTGAATTTTCTGTGATGCAGCAAGGCACAAAGTTCGAACCTTCTAGGTAAAACTAGTCATTAAATTGTGTTGCCTTCCCTATAGAGTTGAGCTCTCACCAATTGTAGATAGAAAGCAGTATTGTACAAAACTATTCATGTGTCTGTCAAAACCGCGAGATTATTTTAAATCTCAAACAGAATCTAGAAACATGTAGCTGATCACTTTTTACTGTAAAACAAGAGAATGAGCTCTTTAGAATTGCACTTTCTAGACTTGAAAAGATACTCTCATGCAGTTCATTTCCTTAGCATTATCAACTATTATAGAACCATCGATAGAAAGTGGAAAAAGTCAAAGGAAATGGAAGGCAACAACCTTCATGTCCAATTATGCAAACAGATACAAACTATGCATGCAGCTGAGAGCAGAATTTTGCCAATTTGGCAAAATTACAGGAACAGATCATTAAAAGTATCTGAATAGGAGATCTATCACTCTAAATATAACAAAAGGACCTAAATAGATATCTATAAATACTTAATAATGATATAAGGAATTCTTAATTTCAGATTGAAATGGGAATTAAATGCCTGGACAAGTTTTAATATCTGAGACTCACTCTTTGTCGTTAGAAACAACATTCTTAAGATTTCTGGTGGCTGCATGCAGATTCATCAACAGTAACAGTAATGCAATGGGGTACATTATTTCCTAAGGGGTTTTGATCACTCTGTAATTCATGAGTATTGGCCAACTCCTACATCAGAAAAATTAAGAATTTATTAGTCATTGAGCTATTTCAAGTCTGCCATTGGCATTTGAGTATTCTGCAGTCCTCATATGGACCTTGCACTACCAAATCTCCTGATAGTGCTGTAGCACTGCTGATGAAGTCAACAGCTGCTATTCCTATTGCAACTGCAAACAGCACTTCAATTGGTTTTGTTCAAAGGTACCCAACCCACTACTACTCTGAGATGTATATTGTTAATATACTTCGAGACAGAAACTTGAAAGATCTAAAAAGTATTTGACATCTGGCACGGTGACTCAATTAATTCCTGTGCTGAATTAATTAGCTTGCTCCGTCTCCTGAGCCAACAGCAGTGAGACTGTATTCAGCAACACAGCACTACTTGAAAGAAGAAGCACTTCAACAGGATATTACATGTACAGGCTGTATACAGTGCAGAGTATAAGGTTAGTAAGTAAGCTGTAACTGTTATAGCCAAGTAATGAATCCTTTGAGGCAATGTCACATTGCTAACACTAAACAGTAAAGTCAGGTAAGATACTTGTACTCAGCCACAAACCTTTTTTCCAATAAAGACACCAGCTGCAAAAATTTCGAGATTGATTTACTTGAGTTTCCTGATTTTTTCTTTCCTTTCCTCTCTATACCAAAAATTCACCTTAAAGCTTTTTTCTAAAAAATTATTTTATGTTAATAATAGTCCAATGTTTGAAGTTCTCATACAGAAATCCACCAAACCTGCTGTCAGCTGCTGATGTGAAAGTTTGCTTGACTTCTAGGGAGGTGAGGCTTTACCCAAATGTGCTTTTGAAAACAGATATAAATAACTTAAATAAACAAATGTAACTCCCCTTATGAACAACAGAGAGCTTGTATGCTAGTGAGAAAAGTAACCAAATGTGTCAAGAAAACAGAAAAATTATAAATAAACCAGAATCATTTCAAGAAAAATATGCAGAAGCTGTCACTGGGCTTGTGTTGCTTAAACAGTAAATTAAAGTTCTATCAAGTGGTTTACATTTCTTCACACAGCATTTTGAAGTAAAAAATGTAGGATTACAGGAAACACCTGATATTCAGAAAAAAAGAATACTTAGAATCACAGAATAATTCAGGTTGGAAGGGACCTCTGGAGGTCATCCAGTCCAAACTCCTGCTCAAAGCAAGGCGAACTTCAAAGTCAGATCCAACTTCGAAGTTAACTCAGATGGCTCGAGATCATATCCAGCTTAGTTTTGACTACCTCAAAGGATGAAGTTGCTCAGGGGACAAAACAATATTGCTGAGGACTACAACCCTGTTTACAGGAACTTTTTCAGATTTCCAAGTGTATTTATATTAGTAGGCAAAACAAAAGTAAAATCTTACAAGCGCTGGCAAAAATACCTTTTTTTTTTAATTTGACAAGAATAAAAGGAGTATCTTTCCAGTTTAGTTAGAAAAAAAGTCCTTTTGAAGATTTTCATCCCATATCTCTCTGACCTAAGTCAAGGAAGTTGTTCCATCCCATTATAATTACCAACCTAACAAGGCAGCTCTGCTCACTGCTTAATTACAAATTCATTAAAACCAGAATGTCTTAGCTAAATGTTTTTGTTACAGCTAAAGAGGTATTTGCTCAAATTTACGAAGTAATAACAGACCTTAACCATTTTACCAAAGAAGCAAGCTGCTGCTACAGGGATTGTGGTTGCTCTACATCTCCTTCAGAAAACAAAAACGAAACAATATGATCAACTGCTGACATGTTGCAAATTCATCCTAAGAATATCTGATAACTTTTGCAGTGAAGGTTGTATCAACATCATCTCCTATACTCTATCTTCAAGTCATATACCTGAGGAAGCAGTGCAAGTAGACAGGGCAACAAAGCTAGCATTTTTCCTAAGGTATTGTGTGGACTGACTTTGAGCTACGTCAGGAATACGGTTTCTATTGCATGAAAGTTGACGGAAGTAGTAATAGCGGAATCTTAGAAAATTAGTTGTTGCAAATGACATTTTATGAAAAACATTTTGAGAATGCTGATAAGACCAAGAATCAAATAGATGAAGAAGTAAAAATGAAATTAAATAGATGGAGAAAATCGAGAGAGGTATTCAAATTGTCTAGTTTCCCCTTTCCAACAATAAGATGCTTTTAGTGTCCAATACTTTTGAAAATGCATCCTTTATTCAGGTGCCTGGATGGGAAATCTGATTTGTGTTGGGAATACTGAACTCTAGGAAACTTAGACAAAGTTTCCATGCCTCCTTCTCTAACACCTTGTTAGCACCTTTTGATTAATAAATTATGCTAAAGAGTCTATGAAATATCAAGATCTTAAATAGCTACTATGCACTCACAACAGCATAACACTTCACAATTTTAACATGGATATCTACAGAAAGTAACATGCATACTATCCAGCAGTCTTTAGAAATAGAACTCTAGTATACAGACATAGGTTCTTCAGGGAGGAGTTAGAGACTTTCAGCCTCCCCTTTTCCCTCATGTCCACATAACTCCCCCTCTCACTCTCCCCCAGATGGTACTTCAGCAACCAAGCGCTCCCCATCTGCTCCAGGTCCTCCAAGGGCAGGACGATACCCCCAACACTGGGAAGCTCAGCTTCTCCATTCACAGCAGAGCAGTATCCACCTCAAACACCTGTAACATTACGTTTCTACGAAACAGTTCCACAGGTCTTCATGCTAATACATTCATGCTAATACGAGTCTGTAATAGCAAACAGTGACCCAGCTGAACATAATGGTTTTGCAGCAGTATCCCACAGGGCTATGCATGTTCCAAGATTGTCTAAAACCCTTCTTCAAGAGATATTTGTTGCTTTCTTTTTAATGTGGGGTCACCTTTTCAGATGTTCTCAGGAAATTAATCTGAACTATACACAAATAATACTGAAGCTCAGACTTAAAACTAATACAAACAAAAATGAAAAAAAGACCTAGAGAGGACATGATTTTCAGCACACTGAACTGAGATCAGCAAAGTATTACAAGCAATATGGCCCACATACTTTCTGCAATCAGAATAAAACACAAGGCTAATTAAGAATATATTATATTACAAGTGCCTTTTGATATATTTCAAAATAATTTTAATCTAACGGAAGATCGTGCTATGTTCAGTAACATTAAGGTAAATTTAACGAATTTTATCATAAAATAATGTAGCTATTTATTTTCTATATCATCTATTAGTATAAATTAAGTAGTGAGCAATTAATGCCATAAGAAATTTAAAAAGCCACAAAAAACCTCAGATATTACTACCGAAATGTAACAGCTTGGTTCAGCAAACAAGGAAGTCACATTCCCATTCCTCTGTAAAATAACAAGTTTAATACCATTAACCTGTGCTCCAAATAACATTTTGTGGACAGTTGCCACAGATGAACTAACTGGAAAAGAGCCAAACACCACTGTCCGCAGAAGCTAACAATGCCTGTTTTCAAACGCTCCGGCTGGGCAGTAATTCAGGCTATCCCCTGCAGAAAGACACACAATATCACAAAGCGAAGCGCCTCGGAGCATCTACATACCAAGGTGTTATTATTCAGATCCATCTTCCCAGCAAAAGGCCCCCATGTTGTTCCAACCGGAAGCTGCTGCCGGCTCTGGATCTTGCGCTCCCCGTCCTTCTGGACCAGCTCCAGCTCCCCTGCAAACAAAGCAAACACGCCGCGTTGAGAGCACTTTCACTTGAGCCTTGACAACAACCACCTCTGCCTTTGTGTCGGCTTTGTACGCGCAATGTTCTGAGGACCCATACAACGAGAATTAATTATGCTTGTCTGAAAAACAACTGATCTTGTCATGCTGCAAAAGAAAACCAAAACTTTTTCCCTTATAATTATATTATAGTGTGGTTTAGAAAGTCCTGTTCCTGTCTTGCGTCTTTTCACACACATTGGAGTTTGAAGGCATTTTTATTCAGAAGAGTGGTTTCAGAGAAGTTCTTAAGACATGCAGAGGAGAGGGAGATGATAGCTGGAAGGAGAGAACGCAGTAGCATCCACACACCGTGCATTAACCTCCTTGAAGCATTTTGCTGTCACAAGTCCACGTTCTGAAGTATAGAGCTACTAGAATTTTTAGAAACATATCATATAGTGATATAAATCCACAACAACTCTACTCATTTCGAAGGAACTACTAAGAACATTTACTACAATTAAAAAAGGGAGTTTGAACCAAGTGAGGTTTTACAGGCAGTAACATTTCAGAATTAGACCCAAAATTATTTACATTATTATTAGATTAAGGTTTTCACACCAAATATGTAAAGGCAATGGAGGGAGTATAATATTTTTTTTTAGTGTGTACTAGTTCTTCATTTTTTCAAAAGCAAAGTAAGGACTTCACAATTAACACTGAAAAGGTCGCGTTAACTTTTCTGAGTTTTTCCAATGAACAGAAGGAACAATACACAATTGATCATTACTGTGGAAGGAAAAATAAAATTCATTAACAAACCTTCTCCCTAACATTTTTTTCACTTCATTTTGGGATTAAAAATATAGCCTGGACATCTCTTCTTTGAAAGCTATCTCTTCAATAAGCTTATTTTTCTATGAACAAACATTTCAGTTAAAAGTATAGCAAAAGTTGTGTTTATATACACAATCTAACATTCTTTTCTAAAACAATTGAAATAAATTCTGGTTTTAAACTTTGAGGGGGACAAAATACAATAAGGAATGGGGGCTGATATGTTCTTTTCTTGTCAAACATTTAACTGAATGCTTACATGCTGTTGGATTTCTAAGCTTTGCCCTTCCTGAAGGTAGGCAGAAAATCTGTTGTTGTTCTCAGGAACAGCAGAGCTCACCCCAACCTCACTGCAGCCGTAATTTCTCCTGACCTGTTTCCCTTGCCTGCGAAAGCCCCTTTGTCCCTTTCCACACCAGCCAGGTGCAACAGTAGTTCTTGCCTTTTCCAGCACCACCTCCCTTCTCAACAGTGCTATCCCAAACCAGGACGGTGCTTTTCCACAAACAGGGTAAAGTCCAACTGTGCAAGAAGTCAACCCATCTCAGATTTAGAACTGCAAGCTGTTGTGAAATGAACCTTGGGCCGGAGGAAGTGAGTAATTCCTCCTGGCTTGCAGGGAGTCTCCACAGACTTCCCCAGGCTGACCATTCCCATGGATGCCTGGATTTATGTTACAGCCAGGCTGCAGAGGTTGTCCTTGTCCGCAGGGGTTAATCTCGACCATTTTCCAAAGAGAAGACTTGGCTCCAGCTTCCATTTTCAAGCACAGAGATCTAAATTTCACCTCTGAGTGTTGTAGATTACAAAACCACCCTACGTAAAATTGTGCATCAGATCCTTCCTGCAAACTGGAACAAATCTAGGAAATAGAGCTGTATCAGTTTACAAAAGCTGCTATGTATGCGGGTGAGTCCTCATCGTGACAGTGCTATGACATTTCTAAAGGCAGTATGTGAGCAGGAAAGCTTACGGATTAATTATATCTAATTTATACATGTTGTATCTATGCATCCAAACAGAACAACAACCAAACAAAACAACAAATAACACAAACCAAACCAAAACAAAACCAAAATAGATGCATTTTTTTCCCTCTCACAGTCACATTGTTAGAAAATGTGTTAACTTTAAAAAATCTCTTTATATGTTAATTATGGAAGAGAGAAATCTTCCTGATATTGCAAGGTAACACGCTGATCACTTAGGCATACTGCAGCATTTTCTCTCTACATAGAGATGAAAACTGTAGCATTTGCTTGGTTTTACACACTAAAAACCAGCCATGTCTATGGACATGTCACATTTAACTGATATCAGAGGAATCATGAGAATCTTTGAAAACCCTTTTAAAAAATAATTCAGCCTCCCTTTCTGCCACTGACATTTTTCATTTGAAAAGGGTTCAGACACAGTCAAACAGTGACTCCTTATCTGTACCTGTGGATTTACAAGCAGGCCTGTCTTTTAATGGATTAAGAACGACAAACTTAGGGCAGATCATCCAGTGATATCCAAAATCTACCTAAGTTTTAAGGTACACATTATTACACCTTATATTATAAATTAAATTAATAACATGAATCTTATACCTTGTAAGTAGTTCAGGTTTGAGGCAAACATAAAAACTAGCAATTATTTTCCAGAACTGTATTTTTTGCCTCCAGTCTATAATTAAATAAGTTAATATGGATTCTTTCTCTCTTTCATTCTCTTTTGTTACAGTCCCAAGCTGTAGTTTGGGCAGTACATTTCAATACGTATGAATACATTGAAATGTGCTGTGCATGGGGTAACATGACGCTGAATTGTACTGAGGCTGCTGTAATTTCCCTTCCACTCAGAACACCATGACAGAGTAGCAGATTGCAGACAGCGTTACAAAACATTTTGCTGCATAACCTTCCTGTTTCCTCTGATCATAGTTCTCCAAAAAAGATAACATTTCTCTCTGGTCACCATGAGCAGCAGCCATTTTACCGCTATGGGTGAATGTTAGGGTTGGGAAGGATAATCTGCTCGTACATCTTTGCAAACACAAATACTTTGGCTACGCTTGTGCAAGGTGCAGCGCATTACAATTTGATTCCTGGCAAAATTTTTTTTTTTCACTGAAAATATTTGTTTAGGGAAAAAAATTAACCCTAAGAGAGCTGTAAGTTTAAAAAACAAACAAACAAACAACCCCCCCCCCAACCCAAAAAATAAAACAAAGCCCACAACAAACAAATTAAAAAAAACCCAACAACCGACCACTGCACATCAAGGCCTATAAGCATCTGCTGAGATTATTTTGTTTTCCTACCAGAGCCTGCATCTTTTGCGAAATCCCCGTATACGTTCCTTTGTCTGCCCTAAGCAGGAAGGCCGGGGGCTGGTACAAGGGTTTGTAGAAGAAAGATTACAAATGTCACTATCGAAAATCCTCTCCAGGATTCCCCTGACCCCAGAGTAAGGAGCCGGCGACTTTCCTGCGTTCATGTACAACATTTCGCTCCTCTGAAATCTCCTATTTGGTGAACGGCATTGAAACTGCAGCAACGGGCAGGCCCAGGCTCCTGCTGAGGGGAGCGGCGGTGTCCGCTGCCCACGGCTGGCGTCCGCCAGGACACTGGCTTCAGCAGGGCCATACCTGTGGGCCCCAGCAACTTGTGACCTCAAGAGACTTTGCTGGAAAAAAAAAAAGAGAACCTCACCCCATGACTCTTAATAGAAAAAGTTTGAGAAATGTGTCAGCAAGACAAGATTATCCCCTTCAGCCTCAGAAGCTCAGATGTAAGTCAGAAGTGCTTCCTGTAGCTACCGTCCCCTGCACAACTGCTCAGCATCTTCACAGATTACATCAGGAAAAGGAAGAGGAGTGGAGATTTTATTGCCATATCACCACTTGCAGTGAGAAGTGTAAAGACACAGCTGGTACTGACTCTTCATGGGTGGCTGTCCATGGAGATCCCAGCAAGCAGAGAGAAAAGGAAAGAAAGGATGAAAAACTGCTGCACTTTTCCTTTAATCTGTGTGCCAGCCCAAAGGAAACAGAAAATTCTGTGAGAAGCACTGTTAGGAGTTTCTAGTGATCAGTAATCACAACAGACCAGCTCAGTACTGAACACCAAACACAACGTTCCTTCACGTAACAGCAAATTAAAATATATCGAATTCATACACGCTCCTGGGATGAGTTTTGTTAAATACTTTATCATTCCTATGGCAAAGTTAAGAGGCCGTTATATTTTGCTGTTTTCATCATAGATGCATCAACCATCTGACTGAAAAGCAAAAACTGTGACAGAAACAGCACTCAGAAGCATAAGTAGAGAGGAAGCGATGCCCTGCTTTTAGGTTTTGCAAGTTAGGTAAAAAAAATTACTTAAGAGACATTCCATTTACTGATATTTACTGCCCTTTTCTGTGCTACAGAAGGATTTTTTTTTCAGCTTGTGCTTCAGGAACACACTTATTTCCAGCTTGCCGAGTAAGTTTATACAAAATATTTGAGACACATAGTATGGGCTAATCAATTTTGGTAAAAGATAATGCTGTTAGTGCTGTGGGCTGTTTCTCTTATCTTGTTGATGTAGCATACTTTTAAAGTCTGTGATTACTCAAAGACTTATGATAGCTGCACTGTAAAAGAAGCCCCAAGTCATGACTCACTAGTACAGTTACAAAACATCCCATGGCTTTTAAGATACTAGGCCACCTTGGTGGATACAAAACCATAATGAAAGGACTCAATTTAGGATTCTTCTCTTACATGTGCATATACGTATTGTTTTAGGGATGCCACATTGGGCTTGCATAAAACAGAAGGTAGAGAGGTCTGTTTAGCTTTGTCTTCTTTCACAGCAAAGTCAGAATAATTAACAAAAAAAATAAAAAAACCCACCACAAAACATGTAGTCTACACAGGAATCCAACAACAGTTTTTGGCCCTTAACAGGATTTGACCACAGTTCGAACACCAGAAGAATTTAACTATAAATAGTATTTCTGAACTAAATAATACTGTCATTCATTCTGTTCTGGAATATGAAACAAAGGAGTGTATATCTGAAGGTGAATGATTAACAGTGTTTTGGGGGAGAAAAAGTGAATTACTTTGTTCAGAAATAACTATATTCAGATTTATAATGTTTAACATTTCTAAGCAAGTCACTGATAGCTTTAGCAGTAGTTTGTTGTTTTCCTTTGTGTGTTTGTTTGGTTTTTAATCAGGAATACCTGAGTGGAGTCAGTTAAAACGAATGAGTAAGGTCTTCCTCTGCTATAATTAGAGACTGGTTATTTGACACCATGGTGTTCTACCAATTTCTGCTGGCAAATGGCTTCTTCTTTGCATATTTCCAGTGCACAGCCACCTGGCTCTCTAATGAATATTTTAGCATGGTAGAGAAATCATTGTGGTTTCAAATGAGGACTGCTCTGAAGTCAGAGTGAGCAAATTAAAAACAATCTCAGAAGTTCTTAAGCTCAGAACCCAAGATGTGCCTTCTGTCCTGTATGCAATTGATATTTGACTGGTGATTACCTTCATTATAACAAACTAATACGTCTACACAGCAGTTCACTGATAGCAGAGAACTATCCCATTTCCACTTCTGTGATTCTTAGCACAGTAGCTCCAATATTAAATGCTCACACACTTGCTTGGCAGACATAAACTGCATTATTGAGATACCTCCTCTAAATTCTCTTCCCTCAATTTTCAAGTCTCTGAGACATAACACACACTAAACTACAGTTTTGAACATAAACTTGAAATACGACATTCTCTATTCAAGTACTCCAGTCAAACCCTGATAAATCAGGCTGGCCATGCAGTGATCTTATCCTTTCTGACTCTTTAATAAATCGAACCTTGTAAGTTCACGCTGTTGGAAGTTGTCACTAAATGAAATTGTGACCTTATCCGATGCGTGAACTTATCCTGCTGACAACTACATTTATTGTGCGGATAAGAACGGGAGAAGAAAAAAAAGGACTTTTGATAATTGTGATCTTAGCCATATGCAACTCTAACAGATGGGATCTTTTTGATGTTGCATTAATGATTTGACTATGATGAGCCTCTACTCAGGGAAAAAATAAATGTTCTTCATAGGTAAGTGGTAGGGGGACTGGTAAGTGGCATGTAAAGTGCACAAAGAGGTACTGGCCAACAGCAGTGAATGAGAAGCTATTAGCCTAACACAGAGCTTTGAATTAGCTTGTAACTGCACTGGAAACGATAACATAGTGGAGGTGGCAAAACAGAAATATTCCCTTTCCACAGGACTCATTGAATAGCCCAAAACTCTAAAACAAGTAACTAAGAGTCTGAACACTAACCCCAAATGCACTACGCCATAGCACTTCATGATGAATGAACGAATACTGCATCCCCTACAGCATGGCCCGGACACTGGCCACTGCTGGTGTGGAAGAACGTTGGATAACAGGCAATTCGCACGGCTCTAATATGAAGATGACCAACCATCTCACATTACCATGTTTGTCGGGCAGGGATTTCATACATTACGTTACCTACTTCTCTCCACAACGGGTGGCACTGTACCCGTTCTGCAGTGCACTGGCTCTGGAGTGAGAAGATCTCTGGGGATCAGGGTACAACCTCTTTGGCAGCACTGTAAGTCTGCTGCAGGGTACAAGAACTGAAGTCATCTTACCAGAAAGACACACATATATATGAGAAACTTCACACTGGAGTCCAAACAGTAACGGACTAAATTACAAACAGTCTTTGAAAGAAATTTTATAATTTGCTTTGTAATGAAAATTGCATTCACAGGGGCCTGGGCAAACCCAGAAGTTATTTAGGTTGTCCAGAAGCAAAGGCAAAATTTAATTTTGCTGACGCAAAGATGAGAAAAAAGGGCCAGGCCACTGTTAGGATGAGAAGTATGGAAGGAGGAGCAAACTTGGGGCTGAAAGCTGAGAAAATGGCTCTGTGAAATCACTCTGGAAGAGCAGTTGCTATTCTGCTTCCACTGAAGGGGTGGGGGGTTTCTGAATGGAGCAGCCTTCTTCCTTTCTCTAAAGTCACTGCCACACTCCAGCAACTCCTCCCTCTAACCCTGATCCTCCCTGGTCCCATCCCTCTTAAGGAGTAAAGCCAACCAGATCTTTTAGCACAACAGCCATGAAGGGAGTAGACACAAGCATAACCCACAGGTACTTACTGCTCTAAGCTATTGCTCTCCTTTGCCTGTGCTTAGAAGCAGGTCTAGGTGGCAAACACAATGCAGGAGAAGCTGCCACATGATGCTTCGTTCCTAACTGAGCTGCCTAACGTTGCCCACCTTGCCAATGCTCCCAGAGGACAGCTCTGCACTCTGGGTAAGGATGACAAATGAAAAGGCTTCTCCATTTTCTGTAACAAAAATCTTGCTGCTCCCTACCTTTTTTTAGGGCTCTGAAAGTCTGCTTCTGACTTTCTTTATCTCTCCTACCTGCTGCTAGTACTGCAAATGGCAGAGTGTGCAGGTCCCATCCTTATCTGCAACAGTGCTGTCCTACAATGAACAACAAAGGGAAGGAAAGAATATTCTGAAAGTGAGGATAGTGAAAGACTAGGCAAAGATTTTCAGAAAAAAAAAAGACCATGGAAGGATAGGGGGAAAAAAAGAGGGGGGAGGGGGGTCAAGACACAGGATGCCTAGGGAAGGAACCATTTGAAGACTCGAATTGGGTCTCATCAGGAGACAAAGACACAGCCCAGAAAATAGGAACAGAAGATATTCAAGAAAATAAGGGATGCAGAAACCTTGCCAGAGTGAGAGAAGACATACATGTTTCCAAGCCTGAAACATAAGGACAGAAGTGCATGCCTTCACATATAGAAACAGAATGTAAACACTATTATCCTTTTTAGCCAAAGCATGTGTGTCATTACGGTGCCTAATCTATAAGCTAAACCACCAAAATAAAGTATACTTATTCTAATACCTCCTTAACCAGCTGAATTGTGGCTAAACTGCACACTTACAGCATGCCTCCGCTGCACCCAGGGATGTGATTTCCCCTGATATCTGGTCAAACCCACTGTCTGCCTCCAAGCATCCACATCATGTAGGCTACAAAACCTACCTGAGTTAAACTACTGGTTATTTAGTTTACACTAGGCTCTGGCCACCACCACATTGAGAGTACTCCAGCCTGGTTGATATGACCTCAGGTACAGGTACATAAGCTGCTCCAGACACCCAGCTGCAATGCAGAGCTAAATCCAGTCATGTGGAGGGGCACTATGTCTTGCAACACAAGCAGTTTTCAGAGACCATCATTTCAAAAGAAGCGTATGCATTGACACTCCAAAAATTCAAATTTTTGCTGTTTTTGTAAAGTCCTCATTTGCTTTTATAAAATGAATGCAAAGGGAAAAAAAATACATTCCTGTAGTACCTTGCACTCATGTAATCTACAGAATTTAGTAGGAACACAAGATCCCATCCCGGGTTAGAAAAGCGTAGACCTACAGTGGGGAACATATCTGCATCAATTTGAAATGACAATGCAACTTCTAAATTTTGGAGGGGTAGGGAGGGTGATTAATTAAATAATTTTTTAAAATCACATAAATTGAATAACTACTAAAGATGTAGATCATGGAAAATCGCATAATAATTGTCCATAAGCCATACCATCAAAATAATTTTTAAGGCTTAAGCTGAACTATTACAAAAAGCCCTGTTTTTTAGTGGAAGTCAGAAAGGAATTAACTGTGCTGCTAGAGTTTGATTAACTTTTTAGTATAACAGACTTACACAGCTGTATAGACTTTTCCTTAATTTGGACTGCTTCATTGAACTTACAGAAACATGCTCAAAGAAAAAAAGAAAGAGACAGATGTAGAAAGAAAAAGATATCTACTCAAGATACACTAAGAAATCCTAAAGATTTGTTTGCTTGCTTCACAGTCAAGTTCCATATAATATGAAAAATACTCTGTTCATATCAGTATCTAATCTACAGAGGTAAAATAAACAGAGCCATCAGGGCAAAATCCTGATCCTGCAATGAAATTAGAAGCAATTATCTTTAGTTTTCAGTCTATTTCATCACAAGAGCAGTTTACACCTCTGTTTTCAAAGTCTAAATCTCATACAAGAAAAAAAATTATTTTTGTCTTTCACAATAATTTTCCATCTTCACATTTGGATGCACAGTTCAAGAGGTTTGTCACTCCTTGTATGTATTGAGATAAATCTAGAGTAGAAATACTTACAAAAATACAAAAAAATCCCCAAAGGCAACCAGTGCAGTTGAAGAGCCCTCCTTGCAGTTTTCTGTGAGAGGAATACTGTAAACTTCTTTCTCACATGGACACTCCATACTGGCAAAAATGATTCCCAATTATATTATAACACTGTGCAGACCCAGTGGGCTGAGTAGGTACTTTATCCCAGCTACACGTAGCTTGCACAGCTTTGCTCCCTCTCTCTCCATCACAAATACACACGATACAGAAATGCCAGACTTGGCAAGAGCAGGCTGATGATATTACTGAAGAGGGTTTTTTGATAAGATCATCATCTGTTTCTGGACTCTTGGGTTTGCTCCCTTCCTCAGCAGAGGAGCAGTCGCCCCTGATAGATGTCCCTTTGTGTGCAGATTCTCCCCTGATATATGCGAAGACATTTCAGTCCTGAGTCTATTTTTTTTATTGCTTCCTATACCTCAAATACAGTTAGAGGTATATGGAGCATTGCATGTAAAGCAATTGAGAGTGGACACAATTGAAAATACAGTATATGTAACTCAGACTGAAGCCTTTTCTAAGATAGATGCTGTTCTGCAGGGAGAAAATTAATTTCACCATCACCTACATCAGTCTTTCCCTAGGACTTTTTGGTATCGTTTTAGCTGAAAGATGCTAACATTTTCTTTTTTTACAGTATTATTTGCATAAATATATGATATTTAAATAAGATAATTAGTAGATGTTTGTACATTTACCCAATATTGTTGGATTTCTTTTTAACTTGGAAAAGTGAAAAATATCTAGGCAGCCTGTGCCATTTGTAAATGCAGAAAGCTACTGAAGTTAACTTAATTTGAAGACTGCTGTATTAACACTGATGTCACAAAATGTATTAAATGAACAAAAATGTCCTAGAAAGTATTCTTTTTAATTCTAAAAGCAAGAGCAGTGAGATCATCTGTGACTGTATCTGTGGTGTCTTCTCAGTTTACAGTACTTACGCTTAGAGATAGAAGGATCTATTTTCATCTCTCATTTGTGTAACGGCAGATGAAGTTATTTGCGTTCTATCAGATATGCATACTCAGAGCTATGAAACCACTGCTTAGATGCCGATTTCTAGCTCAGAGTCTGTGAGCCAAAATCCCCAAATGCCTTACAAAAGAAGCAGACGCTTTAATATGATTTCCCTATTTCCTTTCAATGTTCACAACAAATTTCTAAAAGGAGAGTACCAAGAAAAAAATAAAACAAAAATCTCAACAAAGACTCAAATTTGTCAGTATTTAGTGTGACCATCCAAAAGATCTAGTTATTGTTGAGATTAGGAAGGTGAGAGGGGGACTGGGACAAAAGGAGACTGAATGCCATGCTCCACTGCATGCATGCAATATATAGTTCCATCCATTATAATTATAATTTATATGAAAAGTAACATTACTATAAATAGAGATAAATGTAGTATAACTATAATGTACAATATCAAGATTCAAATTAATCATTTCTTTGCACTTGCTGCGGATGCCCATGCATAACAGACACATGGCTCTGCACTGCTCCAGCACTCATGAGTTATGTGCTTATCTACATCTTCTGTGATCAAGTACCAGCAACGACCAACACAGCTTTTTAACACTGCTGCCAGACAGGGATGGCCTGCTGGTTTTGGACATGGACCAGAGTACCCTCACCTGCTTCTTCAGTGCCTCAGCCTGGACTATCACCCTGCTTTCCCATGCAGCTGTATCTTAGCATTGACGAGACTTTGAAGCCGATGTAAAGACTGATGCCCATTTATAAGGCAGACTTATAACCCTGAGTGAAAGAAACCCTTGAACAGAGATTGAGCACAAGTCCTGTGCACTACTTAAATCCTACTCTGAGGCTTACAGAAGACTTAAGTAGAATATAGGTCTTGCAGCAGCCTTCTGCACAGAAATGATCTTGACCTTCATCTAAGTCCCAAGGGCATCATGTGAGTAAAGCATATCCCAAATTATTTTGCCTTACCACCTTCTCCATAATGAGCACAGACTTTGAACACAAAGAATGGCCACAACCGCCCTGCAAGGCCAGTTCTGCAGCAGGAGCTTGTAGCTCCTGGAGAATGACCTCCTGAGATTGACTTTTCACAGCCTAGACTTTATTGCTGTAAATAGTGACTGATAACAAGTCCACATCTTCTATAGCCTTAATGGAAATTTCAGCCTAAATAAAAAGCTCAGGGTCTCAGAATGAGTCAGTGCTGGAAACAGGAGCCCTAACTTTCTCAAACAGTTGCAATCACTGCTTCTGAAAACTTCACACAATACACACAAGACATGTTTTGTTTTGAGGAAGTAGAGAAGTATTTCTGGCAAGCTATAGCCATTAAATAGGCAGTGTCAATAGACATTAAAAGAATTTTAACTCACAATATATCTGGGCTACAGAATTCTTTTGTCTTTGAAGCACTAATACTACCTTTATATTATGATGCTTAAAAAATACTAACGTCAATTTACAACAGCTTATTATCCTGAAATGGTGATGTACTACAAGAACATAAGAAGCATAGCCTGTTGTTAAGTATACAGAGTTAAAACAGTTAAGTACATAGGAAACGGTCATATTGGAAAGGCTGTATGTTGACATCATCATTCTCCTGCTAATAAAATCAGCAGTTTACAAAATTAAATACAACAGCATAAAAGCTCCCCTAAAATATCTATTCCTTCTCTTCCTCCCCAAGAAAAAAATCACATGCATCAATGCAAAGAGAAAATTTCTGGTTTAGCCATGACTATTATTTTGAAGTAAATACATACTTCTCAAGTAAACAATTTCTTTCTGATAGGCACAGACAATTTGCTGTTCAAGGAGTCTTTGTAAAGGCCAGTTTTATTCTACCAGGTTTCTCCCCATATGTTTTCATCTCAGTTAACAAAGTACATTAGCAAGATACATTATGCATTAACTTAAACTGATAAAAAATTCTAGACAAACAAATCCTGCTTTTACATATCCAGTGGTGTAGTTAGCGATTTCAAAATCAAGCCTTCCAACATTAGGGAAAGCTGGAACCTACATGGCAGCCCCCCCCGAGCCTTTGACCACTCTTCTACAGATTGCAGGACCGCAGCATAAAAGCTGACTTTCTGTCCTATCTCCTGCCCCCCGGACACTGCTGCCTTGTCCAGTTCCTCTACCACCCCCCTCTCTCTATTCCTTTCTGTGGCCTCACTGTTCTCCCTTAATGGCAAATGTTGTGTCATACCCAAGTTCCCAGTAAGTGCCTCCAACAATGTCCAGAGTTAAATGTCAGAAAAACAAGAGAAGTAAGGCGCATTTGCTTTCCTTCACACATCTGGTTTCTAACTTTCTGTCTTCCCGTATTGATCACAGACCATCTGCCAGCCAAGCCTAATCTGCCCCTTTGGACTCCCAAAAGGTGTTTCCTACCCTCATCAGATGCAATTCATAAGCTAACGGTCTTTCCACTGACATTGATATCTTGTCTCAGTCATCAGATACCATCCTGAGTCTAAACTTTTCTATTCTCTTGACTGTACTCATCACAGAAGGACGACACTCCAAAAAGATTAATTTATTCTACCAAAAAACTGTTTACAACTCAGTGTGGACATCCCCAACATATTGGGCAGACTCAGCAATAGTTGTGTTAGCAGCATCTTTCTCACCAAATATGCTTATTATGTCTTCTCCTTGCACCTCTGTCAACTCTACAATTTGCAGTCAGTAGATGATACAAAGGATCTTATTTTCCAGTCCACAAAGAGAATCTCCTCAATGACCTCCTGCTAACTTTGTACCACCTGGAGTCAGGAGAGCTACTAACTGAATGGTTTCTACAACAGCATAAGTATCCAGCTGTGAAAGTAGATGTCCATGAGGAGGATGTCACAGCATGCCAAAGCTAAGTGATGAAGAAGTAAAAGCCAGAGAGCAGCTCTCATCTGGAAATAAAAAGTCCAAACTTCTTATCACAAGTAGAAGCTTAATAAAATGTAGAAAATCTTTAGGTTTTGCTTTTTAATCAGCTGCCCTTGTTCAAATAAATGCACATTTCTCTCTTCCCAATTTTTTTTTTCAGATAGATATCAGCTTTGAAGTTTCTACTCAAACACCATGAAGATATTCCTCAATTATTTCCACATAGTGCCAGCAAGCCTTGTGGTACTGCCTCTGAATTAGCCTGAGTCCTCCAAGAAGGCAGGGACCATATTTCACCTGTTCCTAAAAGCACCAGGAATACTGTCTAGATAAAATAAATAATAATAAAATTGAAATAAGCTAAGGATGCCTCCTAACAGAAGGATTAAATTAGGACCAAATTGTGAACAATTCAGGTTTGCAAGAAAAATCAAGTGTTCTCTGGATGAAATCAGAGATTTGTGGGATCTGATGGTGTGGATTTGTGTATCAGCGGATTTGATGCTGTACTTCACTCTTATAACGCTGAAACTAGAAAGCATGTAGACTAAGAGCAATATGGTCTTTCAAATTATGGTAGAAGCACTAAGGTCATAATGAAATAAAAGGAAATTCCATGTTTGAAAACTTAAAATTAACAAAGTGAATAAGGTATTGATAATGCTTGGAGAAAAATGTCGTGCTCTACAGAAGTTTTGTATTTTTTCACATTTCTTGTAAACAAGTATTAATATGATAGTACTCTAAATCAATATGATAATTTCACAGAAAAAATAAGTCTCATCCATGGCTGGGTTGTACCATTAGCACCTTAACCTACACATATGTGAAAAGATATGTATAAATAAACATACGCAGCTTACGAAGTCTTCCACTGTGCCAAATATGGCCATAGTACGTTTAAGTATTTTCTTATGCTTATGCTGTTGTCTTCTTTTGGCAACCAACAAAAAATAATGGAAATTTATTTCTAAAATGAGAGACAGATATTCAAAAGGCAGTATCAAAGAAACTCCTACAAACAGGTAACTCAAACCTTTGCCAGCTCCCATGTAGTACTTTTCACACATATCAAAATAAACAGAAGAAACTATCAAATAATGGAGACACACATGCATTTTAGAGAAGACCAGTCTTGCACCAAACATTTTAGTCATAATCTTGAAAGATCTGGGTTTGATGAATTGGATCTAAACCTTCCTCCTGTGAGACCTCCAAAATCACTCATAATCTCTCTGTAACTCTGGAAGTAATAATAACTCCTTTCGCCTTTTATTGAGCTGTCTTTTTAGATAGCAAACAACTGAGCGTGGGGACTGTAATTGTGTTTGCATGTATAGATATGCATATAAAAATGTAAACCAGATACACAGATATACGTTATAGATAGACAGATATGTATGTATACACGCACATTTCTATTTATCTATAAAGTATAGTATCTAGGACAAAAGGAACTCTGTGTCAATAGAAACCAACAGCTTCTAGGTGATACTGTAATACACACAGCAAAAAATAATATATCTTGGCATTGTGAAAGGGATGCCCTTTTCAAATATGCTGCATCCCTTTTGTCTCTTGCAAGTAGGGTTGTGAAGGGGCTTTGATTATGTTTCTGATATATACTCCGTATCATTTTTTAGAATAGTTAAACAAAGCTCAGTTCCTATATCCTCTGAATAAAGTGAAAGACAGAGAGAAAGAGACAGAGGACTACTTTCATGTAGATAGTATTTGAAGTTTGAGGTCATTGGTTTAATTTAATTCTGGAATTTATCTAAATTCGACCATTGCACGTTTTCAGTCTTGAAATAATTAGGATCAAAAAATTTATGTAGGTGAAAAAATATTTGTTTATATACTGCTTTTTATCTCTTAGATGCACTCACAAAATAGCAAATGACACCCCTCAAAATACTGAGTTCAATTGTTCCAAAATGCTACATATAAGAGAAGAAAGCAAACCATTCACTCCACAACACCATTCTTACCTGCCACTGAAGCACATAGAGATCTCCTTTTCTAATTTATTGTCATCTTGCTAGAAATACTTAGACCGATTAAAATTATTTCAATTGGAATGGCAGCATACTCTTCAATGGCATTCCAGGACAAATGTGTCACCTATTTTTAGATTCTTCTTTGATCCCAAGGGTTTTACAATCATGCATCATGCTTCAACTTCTTTTCCCAATCATCCATTTAGATGTCTCCTGACAACTAAACATTGGCAGTGTATGCAATAAAGTTACTGCTGTTACTCCCTGTCACGAACAAATGTAATAAAACCTCTAACAGCAAATCAATGTCTACACTTTGTAACGAGTATAATTACAGTAGGAAGAGGCAAGCGAATCAATATGAAGATTGTGAGTTGAAGCTTTAGATTTGTCAGTCATTTCTAGCAGCTGTTTACATTTTGTACATTCACAGAGCACTTGGAAGAACAAAATAATTCTGTTTGAAACCAATAACACAGATCTCACGATTATCATATCAACAGCACACTTCTGTATCCACAAAGCTTTAAGTATTCTCATGGAGAAACAGAGGTATCACATCTCACCTGTCCTACGCCAAGAGAGCTTGGTATAAATAGTGTAGAATTTAAAAGCACTACACAATAAAGATACCAGTGTCTGACAAAACCATTATTTCACTGAGAGGTATGATACTTCTCTCTGAAAGGCAATAAAAAGTAAATACCACACTACACTGTACATAAAAAAGAGCTAAAATGATGAATTTGTTGTGCGACATCCCATGTTGTTAACAATATAGGCAGATCAAGATAAGTGGGTGGATTTGGATCATCATCAGAAGACACAAGGCCATATTTGCCAGTCTATTATGTCATGTTTCTTGAATTCATGAACCCAAGAGTGCAATAACTTTTTGCGACATGATGGAGAAGTTACATTTTATACATGCTCTAAATACAGAGGTAAGATAAATGAATTTAAAACAAAAACAATATTGTCTTTTTAAAATGTTATTGAGTAATATAGTATATGGATAATCCTGAAGTCTAAAGCATACAAACCGTCTCAGAAAATAGCAGTGCCAAGCAAACTGTGATTGCCAGAGGATTTATGTCAAATTAGCTGCTACCTTTGTAAACCAAAACAGTAGGAGAATACGAGTAAGAAAACAAAGAGATTCTTCATTAAGTTAAAAGGGAGCACAGCACGAAAATCACATACACTATGGCTGGAGTTCATGATTGACTCAAAATTCCGTCCTCTTCCAAAAATGGCTCATCCCATTTGGAAGGGCTATAACATTTCAGGAGCAATGGTTATGCACATTTCCCTTCAATCATTCCTATTCAAAACACAGGTAGGTTTAAAAAAATGATTGTGCAAAGAATAATTTTAAGAGAAAATGGTGGGAAGGTTGTTAGAAAATGCCACCGTTCTATCCAAAATTTTTAACTTTTATCATTTGACCAATTATTTTTTGCTTTGATGTAATTTCATTTATCTTTAGTCATAAAAATGTATACAATTTTGCACTTTCAAACCTATGCTTCAACAATATGCTAATTATACAGTTCAGATGATCTGGAAAGAAATCCATTTTGCACTGATGATATAAGGGAGTGACAGTACAATTTACATTAAGAAATGTTTTCTCATTTTTCTCAAAAATTGGTTTGCACTCAGCCGGAGAAATCTAAATTCGACCAACAGGCATCCCTCCCTGCTTCTCCATGGTTACAAAATAACATGACAATCTGAATGACGAACAAGATGCACATAAGAATAGGTTACAAAATCTCCTCTGGACACAGGTAGACAGGCAGTCAATGTTTTCTTTTGTAATCTGATTAAACAGACGATTATTGTACAGAACAATACTGGAATGCCAGTAGCAGACAATTCCCAGTGACATCATTTCAAACGTTTTGAATTAGCTATTCCAAATTGTCTAAATTAGCCCCCAGGGCAGCTGGCCAGTCCACATTCCTGACTCTCAGGGAAGACTTCTAACTGCAGAGGCTGAGATACGGGTTCACCTTTTGTTTATGGCTTCCTTCACATACCTTTCTTTACTCAGTTTAAATACTGTACCACAGCGTGCTTTTGGCACACGTTTTCCTGCCACATTAATACCAACCTGTACAGATAGAGTTCAAAAGAGAGTGATCGGTTCGCTGTGATTTTCCTTTAAGTGCACAAGGGACAGAGATGGCAGCGCGAGAATCCTGCTTCCTGGCACACTGCTCTTCATCAGCTACAGCCATCGCAGCACACGAAATTTGAGGGCTAAAACCAGTCTTGATTTATTCATTTGATTCAGAACTGTCTTGCCAGATGTGTTACAAAAAAGCCCCATACCCATAACTTATCCTCAGACTGATATATTTCATTACTTCGTGGATTCGTGAGGAAACACAGAAAATGAGTTTCCCAAGTTTTTGGGAACATGTAGCTTTACGGATAGAGCCGCACCATTGCTGGAATGTAGTCATAGTCATTTGCTGTAATATTAAACCCATATCTATGCATAGCAAAGATAAACGTAACGCATTGTCATGATGTGCCACAGATAAGACTAATTAGTATTTTCTTAGATGCATTGCCTAAAATAGTCTGGCACCCAGCAGCACAGATGCAGAGTTTTTCAAGATTACTGACAACAGTGGACAGAACAACAGAAGAAAGATCTACCAGTATGCGTAATTTGAGTAAATTATTACAGAATATCACGCTAACCACATTTGTAATTTTATTTAATAAAGAATGTTTATTTAAATAATTCTGAGTCAATCTTTGAAATATTTCCATCAGACAAAACTCAGCATTTTGGAAAGAATATTTTGAATATGAGAACACCATCTTCAGGTAACTGTTTCCCATCTTCTATTTATATTAGAGATGTACTTCTCACAGGGAGCAATAGAACTTGAACACCAAATTAAAACCAGCATTATTAGGAGACTTAAAAAGAAGTACGAAGACAGAAGCATGTAAGCCTGAGGATAAAAATAAAAATCCATCCTAATATAATTTCACAAAAAAAAGAAGAGCTTAATCTGAAACCTACGAAAATTAATATCAAGATTTTAATTGACCTCAGCAGGTTTCAGTTAGGCCCTGCATGTTCGACGTGATTGTTCAGTGTAATTTTGCAGTGTTCCTACGGAATGCTCACCCCATCACCATTTCACCTTCTGTCAGCAGTTTTTCGATTTCCACTGAAATGGAGGTGTCTGAAATTATTCTCTGCAGTTACTTCCTTCTTTGCACAAACATGTTGTCAAAGGCATTTTTGAAAATGCAAAAGTAAATTTTTACAGTTACTGTTCTTCCTTTAAAAAAAGAAAGCCAAGATGAATGGGAAACTCGGCAGTGATTTTTGCTGGAGTATTTTAGGGTGATAAACTGTGGACTCTGAAAAAAAAAAAAACAAAACATAAAGGAAATCAATGGTAATTTCCGGCATACACAACATTCACTACACCAGAACATTTTAACACTTACAATAAGAACCACTCACACACCATGAGAGTAGAAGGACATCAATGAGCCTGTTTAAAGTTCAATTTTAACTGATTTTTTTTTGAAGTGAGGGCATATTAAAAAAAAAAAAAAGAAAATAAAAATCAAAACTATATTTTGATTTTCAGATCACTGGAATGACTTCATAACTACAAAATATTTCACCAAAATTTTCTGGAGGAAAGTGTTTGTGTTTTATGTGCAGAAAAAGTAGTTGTGGTTTTGTTGGTTTTTTGTTTTTTTCTCCAGGAGTTTGGGATGCCAACAGCTTAACAGCTACTGACAGCTTAACAGCTCTTTCATTCTCACTCCATTCCACTAAACCTGAAAGCCACCCTCCAGAAACTGTGAATGTGATCAGTATTTCAACCTAAACACTTCACTGTTTCAGGCTTCATAGGCGGAAAACTAGTATGATAAATTAGACTCAGTATATCATGTCTCTGTTCACTTTCCTGGCACTATCTGCTTGAAGCTAAGAGAAGTCATAATCTGCCAGTTGTTGTATCATGGTCCTTTTAATGATACAAAAGCCTGTGCAATGAATAAACTGAGGATAACTCCTCACAGCTGTCCTTGTCCCCTTGTTCCACTTTTTCTTCCTCTTTTTACAGAAGAGAATCATAAAATGTTTGCAGAAGTTAAATTCATTTTTAAAATAATAAAAAACTCTCTTTATAATAGAGAACAACGCTAAAGGCGATGGGAATTCTAGAGACAACATAAACATTTGAAGTGCCCCTATTACAGTGATGGTCTTGTGATTCAGGCATTCAGCATCACGCACCTGAAAATCTGCAGCGCCTGTTTGTGCAGGCTCCACGCTTCTCTTGCTCCGGGTCTGTGAAACGGGACAAGGGAAGAAGATCAATGCCCATACGTCAGGAGGCCACATCACCTGCATTTAACACCACAATGCTGGCACTGTACGTAGACATATATACAAATGATTACCTGATTGATGTTGTCCAGCTCCAGAAATGCAGGCTGCTGTGAGTTTTCTACCTAATACCTTTGATTTTGGCACTTCTGCTGCACTACTGGCAGCTGTCGACGGAAGAGTATCTAAAATGCAGGGCTCCAGCAAGTGAAATTCCCATTTGGCCTTTTTATCTCATGAGTGTTGGACTCTGCACAAGTAATAATACAAAATATCTCTCACCTGCAAACGATTTACAATAACATAATCAATAATGTATTTCCTGTGATCCACTCTACTGTGCAAGAAACAGCATTCAGCGTGTAGCAACAACAACTTCCAGCCATTGTGGGTTTTATATTATTGCTTCCTCTCCTTTCACGTATGTTCACACTCACAACAGTTATACCAACAAAAGATCATTCCGGAGTTCACTTGTACAACTCACCTACCAAAAGACATCGCTAATACATTTTCTCGGGTTCTGCCCGAGGGCTCTGGGGTTTACACTGCTGTGTTCGCCTCCACTTGCCAATGGAGAAAAGTTGCTACCAGTTATTTTATCTCACCCACCCTGCACGCCTCTTGTACATAATTACATTTTTTAGGCTTTAAATCTCTTTGCTAAAGGCACTAGATGCAGATATGTGCTGGGTTTGAGGCTTGTGACTTGCAGAAGGGAAAAAAGAGGCCAGCTAAATGAATGCTGGTCAAAGGACTGAGTCAAATCACTCTGAACTCACCATCTAAAGCACACTAATAGACAGTTACCAGCAGTTAGACAATGTCTGGAACTTGCTAACCCACAACAGCATGTTCTCATATCCAAACCTTTAATTATAAACCACAATTTGTCCATATTAAATGATTTTCTATCTCATGTCCTACACATTATTAATTAGAGAATTATGTTTTAAATCTGATTATCTACTTGAAAAATAACTAGGAGAAGCTGGGCCAGAAGAGGGGTGAGGAGAAGGGTTCTATGGGCTACTTGCCCCTGCCCCAGCTCCATATTAGTGTATTACACATAAACGAAAGTGGAGGAGAAAAAAAAAGGAGCAACTTACTGGGTGTCCCAGTAACTTTTGCACTCCTCATCCCTGGGAGCGTATGTGTGCACACTGGTACCGCAGGAGTAAGATCCGTGTGTGTCTCCGATTCCTTCAACGATACCTTCTCTTTTTACCTTGTCTGATGTAATTTGCTCTATCAACGTAATACACCTCTTGCTATCAAACCTTCTAATTGTTACACGTACGATATTTTGTTTACACAATAAACCAAAAAGTTTATTCCCACTACACAGAGCGTCATTCCTTTTTCACAAGAGTCTTTCAGTTTCCTCCCTCTCATTCTTCTTTAGTCTCACCTGCTCAGACTCTTCTCTTGGTTTCTGCAAAAACAGTGTCAGAGAATCCTAAAATTCAGCATTACTCTAATTACCCGTACAGTATCATAGACCTGGCACTCAGTACATTGTCCACATACTGTGTACTGCATGGAAAACCTTCAGAAAGTCTTTTTTTGATACTTATTTTTTTGTTACTTTTCTCCAATCTCTCAGCATTTTATGCTGAAATATTTGGTAAAATGGAATTCATCAAGTGTGGCTACTTGACAGCAAATAGATCTGAAAATTCTAATAAAGCTGTATTCAGCTCATGTAGCAACAAGCATCTTGACTTTCTCCTCTCAAAATTCATAACAAATATGTTTAATTTATTCTTCTCAACATAAATGTTTTTAAAGTTCTCTAGATGCATTATTTTATGTTCTTCCCAAGTCAAAATTAATTTTCCCTTTCACAGTGAGCCTTTCTTTGCATGACTTCTGTGCCAATGACCTTCGCAATTACTTCCAAGTGTTCATTTACAGACTGTCATGTATACACAGCACCACACCACGTTTTACCTGTCTGACAGAATGCATCTGAAGAATTAGATTTTGCATAACAGTGGAACAGTATTTGACTAAAATCGAATGATTCTAAGTCTACATCTAAATAATCTATATTTCTTAATATTCACTCATTATTTTGATAGTCCTCTCAGAAAACAATTATGATTTTTGCATGGCAAGATTTGTCAGTTCCCTTAATTTCTTCATCACAAAAATGTCCCTAGTATAGTCTGTAGCCATTGTATGCTTTTTACAAACTACTGGGGAAAAAACCAACCAAACAAAACAAAACAACCACAAAAAACCACAAAAAAACCCACAAAAAACCACACACACACACACAAAAAAGCAAACCAAACAAACAAAAAACCAAAAAAACCCCCAAACAACAACAACAAAAATCAAACAAAAAACCCCAGAAACCCTACACCATATAATTTTTGTTTGACACGAATGAAGCTATTCAACACGTTTCTGTGAAAATCAATAAATATGTTTTATAAAGAGCTCATGTTTTTTTGTATTCATGGGACCATCAGCAATTTCAGCTGCTGCACTGACAAATACAGCAAGACCCAAACAGAAAAGCAAATTCTGCCTTTGAGTTCTCACTTTGTAATAACTCCCCAAACAAATGAGGAGAGTTTATAGTCTTCAAAAGATTGGCACAACGTTTTCTACAGCTCCCATTGCCAAGCAAATGGATATCGCTCACAGCTCCTCTGGTAAGGATGTGTGCTGGGCTGACAGACCCAGGTCGGACTGCCCTGCAGATTATTCTTTTTTTGGGTCTCAACCATGTGAAACACGTAACATAACCAAATGCAATCAAGCGATATACTGATCAATCTACATCCATCTAGGCATATCTGTTCACGCAAAAGTACCTCTTGCCTCTTGGTGACATCTGCTTTTCTTTTCTCGCTCAGCTATGCACTTGGCATGCTAAGCCATAGTTATTCTGATATCTTGCCTATTGTATTAGAAATTTTGAGTTGTTTGCCAAAGCCTTGAACCATGTTTAAGGCCTCTGAGTTGTCACAAGTGTGACAGTTTACTTAGATTTAGTCCCTGTTTCAATTTTGGCAACTGGAATCAAAGATCACTCAAGTAACTTGTACAATCGGGAAATGTCACACACTGAGAATATGAGGCTGCTATACCTACCACAGTCTCTTAATTTTGACGCTCAGATTCTCCCGTTTTGCTACTGATGACATGTCTTCAGAAAGCACAATGAATGTTTTTGTAACCCATGCTCACATTTTTACTATTCCAGAAGAAGATTATTTTGGAATTCCCCCTCACCCCCAGCACCCCACACTATTTAGCCTAGAGATGGCAATCAAATATTGAAACTTTAGTGGTTAAGTTACTTCACCCAGTTTGCAGGAAGTGTAAATTCATTTCAAGATTTTTTTTTTGCCAACTTGCATGTGAAAAATTGCTTGCAAATTTTTGTGCTGTATCTTAGGACTGTAGGTAAAACAGCACGCTTATGGCAGCCCTCTTTTCCTCACTGCTAACTTTGCTTTAAAATACGATGCCATGTGTACAAAATTCCTAGCTGATCACAGCATACATTTACAGGTTAATATTTAAAACATACATTTATTGATTAATATGTGAATGTACTGTACCACTGACCCTAGTCCTGTGAAACAAAGACCATTTGTGCAAAGGCATGGGAGATTTCTTGAGTATGAGGACTGTTTCCAGTGACCATTCCAATGCAAATAAAAATTGATTACTATGTAATCTCACAATTTCAACTAATAAAAATGTAAAATTTTAAACCAAGAGCTTTTCTTGAGTTGTGCCATTAATAAAAGTGCAGTTTGCATAAAAATAGCCTTTGCAGTCTCTCAAACGCAACAGATGGCTGTGCCTTCTCTTGAAAAATATGAAAACAATGTCATGCACTTCACAAACAGTCCATCCATAAGCTTGTGTTTCAAAAGACCATGACTAAAGACAATATATCTTCCAACAGATTACCATGTGATTATGAAAGAAAAGTATGTAACATCAAATGAACTTTCACTTATGCCCAATTTCACCCCCAGTCATCATATATATCATAAAACATTGGTATCCCTGTATTACTTCACTTTTTATTTCTCCCAAAGGATGATTCAGTCAGTAGTAAACTCTTCTCTAAAATATAAAAAAAGTCACATTCGCTTGAAACAAAATATTTGCGTGTCAGGCACAGAACACAGTTACACATGCATAGGGATTTTATCCACATCATCATTTGATATAGTGTAGTTTCACATAATTAACATGGGGGTATTTATTATTATTACAAGTCTACCACTGAAGTACACAGCTCCAAGTCCTGCAGGGAATGTCACATATCCTCTAGATGTCTCTGGAGATTAATTCTGAGAACATTATAACTCTGAGCAAGATCCATTGTAAGGAGCCAATCATTATATTAGCATTATAGCGGTTCTTCAATATTCACTCTGTTGGAAGAAACAAAATATTTTTGTGCCTGCAGTGTGGACTCTAGGCTACCCTCCATGTGTGCACTAAGCTGTTATTTTCTCTTAGATGCGTTTCCACCTTGAGATTTACCTCTGCATTTTAGCAATACTATTTATTTCTGTTAACATTTTAGTTACTTCAAGCAATATGCTGTAGTTTTATAATATCTTTGATATATCCATATTAGAAAATGATATGGGCAAAATATTGGGCAAAAGTTGCATGGTTGAACTTTCACTATGGGAATTTGGTTTACAGAGCTGCACATTTCATTACTGATTTTTAAGTACCCTTAGCATCATTATACTGATAACTCTCAGAATGTGTAAATGGACATGCATTTGAATTTAAGCACTTTATCTTACCATGTTTGCCATTAACAGCAATGGAAACAGAAAAGTCTCTTGTGAGAAGAGCCTTCCATATTTTTATGAGTGCTTGTACCTTTGTTTCACACCAACTTTTGCAGATGAAAATCCAGTCTGCTGCACGTAGTAGCACACCACTCCTCTGTGTTGGACAAAGGCATAACTTATCCAAAACCCACCGGTGTCAATTCCCATTTACTTCAGCCGCCTTCGAACAGGCATTTAGGAAACAGGCCCCGAGCAGCACGGCTGCGTTTGCACGGCCATTCCCATCTGAGGGAACAGCAACCTTACAAACCGTGAAGATGTACGGTTTGACAGCCATACTTCAGGCAGATGGCAAAGCAGAACTCAAACGGATGTGTTTCCCTGAGAAGAACATATAGATCTGCACTTTTGTAAGCTGGAAATGCTACAGAAAGGTATTTGCTTGCAGGAACAAAAATGCCATCCCTTGTGTCAAACAAGTAGTGTGTACTTAAGCTCAACTGCTTTTCATTGCTTTTGGTCTTCAACAATTAGTAGTCACCTTCATTTGTGATTTGCTTCATTAAAAATACATCATCAAGAATTAATGTGATTAAAGTAAAAAGACAGGACAACAGAAAATGGTGTACTATCTTTGGCCAAGAGAGAAAAAGAGCCTGCATGGCACAGCATATTAGTTACTAGCTAATGTATTAACTCCTTGAAAGCAAATTTACTGCATTGTAAAAACAGTGATTTTAGCAACCTCGGTGCTTTTCCTGAAGTATAAGTAAGTAAGGAGAAAAGGAAGAATAAAAAAGACACCTTTTGATGAGAGATTATGTAGTCTCTGCAATTGAGTAAATTTAGTTGCTGTTGCAGCAGAAGAATGTGATAGGAAATTTTACAGTTGAAGGAGAAATGTCACAGTATTTTGATAAGAGAGCGATGAACTTTTTTTCCCTCGTGCCATTATCAAGGCGAAGTGAAAAAAATACATCATTTATAACCCACTGCTCTACCATTATCTCCTGGTGAGACACTTGTTTTAAAACACACAAGGACCTTTTTTCTCTAAGACTAAAGCTCTCTGTGAGGCTCAGTCTTCCTTTATAACCATGAAAGAAAGTTGACACTCGTGTGGGCCAAAGTTTCCAGGCAACCACACAAGGGCACTTATACACTCTCCAGGTCACCCCTGGTTCTGAAGTACAGAGGAAGCATATGAACAGTGTATGTCCCTTTGATCACAGATACCATCTAGAACTGATGTGGAGAGAAAATCCTGCACTTTGGAAGAAAGGCACTACAGTCTCCTCAAAGGTTTTTCTTACCTAATATACCCGGAAAGTAAAGGTTAGCATGGTAGCACAAAACTGCTAAAAACTGCTAATTTTTTTTTTCTTAGCCGGTAAAAACCACCACTGACTCTCTCCTGCCATCCAGTACTCATGCCTAGCTATTCCTGCTCCCTGATTTTTTTTAATATTAATCTCCAACACAACAGCAAAGTTGATTTACTGTACAATGCTCATTCAGCAAACCTATGTGCAAGCACGTCTGAGCACCAGAACTGTGCACCAGGGAGCACTCAATATAGGGGACTTCAAGTGGAGGCACATTTACAGACATACACAAAACTCTACAGCACTTCCACACCAATAAGTAAACCCACGATGTAAACAGAAAATCAGAAACATACAACTTTATGTTTAGTAACAGAGAAATATTTGTAGTCAAGTCTGGTGCTAATTACTATAACCAATGTCTGTTTTAGAAGAATTAAATGTGTAAGAGACTAAGTTGCAATATCAGAAGATAACAGGGTGCAATATTCTGGAGACACCCTAATTAATACTCACATATTTTATTTGTCCTGTAGAATGAAAGTCAGATTCAGACATAAGGAGCCAATTTAACTTATTTCATGAAAACAAATAAAAAGTTTGTTTCCAGAAATGGCAGATGAATTTATGGGACCCCTTAGGTTATTCTGCTGCTCCTACATACAATGTGTTTAACAGCTCAGATGGTTTGTCTTGACTGTTAATGCATTTGCTGAGTCAATGAGAAGAAATGAAGAAACACATCATGTGAACAACAAGGAGACGTCTAACAAGAAAATAAAATTGAAATGTACCAAATTCCATTCTAATAAAAAATAAAGGAAAACCCAAGTGTCAAGCCTAATTGTAACACAACTGCTTCAACATCACTATTAGATGCACAAATACAGGATATATGTTCATGTAAATACTTATCAAAATGCTGCAGCAGATAACACAACATGAATTGTCACCTTAAGTTTCAGTTTCACAAATAAAAAGTGAGATGGAAAGTCACTGGTTTTGAACTACTTATCAAAGTTTTCATCTGGAGACAGGTAGTCACAAAAACCTATATAAGAAAAATCAAAGTAAAATAAAATGGAATGCTTACTTCTGTTTTATTTTTTTTTCCTTTCCACTTAAATTAAAAGGGACAACCACGGTTCTTAAAGTTTTTGCTGATATTTCCATTACTTTGAGAACTTTCAAAAAAATCCTGAACATTTTCACTGAGATGAAATTCCAACCAAATCATGGCCTGAATAATGAATGCAAAAGCTTGGATCATAAGTAAAATCTGAAACTTAAGAAATAAATTAATAAAGTGAACTCAGTAAAAAGATGTATGGAGATGCATGCTATTACTATAGAAACATTTTTGTTCTTCATTGCACAAATATAAAAGAAAAATCAGAAAGAATGTTTATGCTAAATGTAAGACATTTCAAATGTTTTGCTGAATTACACAATATTTCTCCTCATGCTGTAGAAATGCTGCCAGATTCATTCAGATGGACAGACACTTGCAGCAAGAAAGCTTACTCAGAAGTTAAACCATTCAGGACTCTGGATGAAATGAATTTAGCAATATATTCTTTCAAAGCTTTAATATAAGACTTATGATTTAATTGCCACACTCCAAAGCTGGTGGGCAGGTCAGTTTATTACTGAGCTCTTATATTTAACTTTGGGGAGAGTGGTTGGTCTAAGACCAACAGAGTCTCTCAAAACAGGATGATAAGTTAATTTCACAGTTATCACAAAATAACATATGATATTAGGTGGTAGCGACATGATAACTCCACTGGAAACAATGGTAATTACATAGTAAATCGTGTCAATGATACTGCATTATCTCCCAACTGTTCAATTAACTCGTGTCACCACTGCATACTATGTTTAGAAAGTTGCTGATGCAATATTTCCGTATCATAATTGCAAAGATAGTTGAAGAAGATAGCACCCTATAATTTTAGAAAATTTCTAATATTACTCAGTGAAACTATTTCTACTATGAAAAACAAACAAACATTGAAGTGAAGAATGAGACCAAAAAACCTGGAAGATACCACCTGAAATGGAAATAGGTTGGGAAGACTGTCATTAAACAAACTACTTTTACTTCTTTCATGTAAAGAATGAGGCATTATTTCATAAATCAAATTCCAATTGGTATTTATTCACCTAACCAAATAGTAAGAGCCTTTGGCATCATTAAAACAATTGCGAATCTAATTCCTGAAAAAAAGTAACTTTTCTTGTGCCATGCAGATAGTCTGATAAATGTAGATTACAGTTGGGGGATATGTTTAAATTATAAAATAGCACAAGCATGGGAAAAAAACCAAGCTTTTGTCTAACTCAGTCAAAATGCTGCACTCTCACCAGTGACATAATTGGTCTTCTCATTTTCACTCATACAAATCAAAAGTCCAGCGAGGTGAAAGGAATTACTCAGACATAAAATGGAATAAAATGCTGCCAGGAAACACATATGGCTATTTATCTTGTTATTGCCTTTTAATATTCGGACTGCAGGATATGATTTTTCTCTTCGAACGGTGTCAATGTTCTGCTCATCCATACACCACTGCTTTGTCGTTCAACAAGTTTACCCTCGACCACTATTTTTGTGAGTACAGAATTAAACCATCAGCTGGTACAACTCAGAGTTACAGCCAGATCAAAGCCAAGGCAGACGAAAGGTGTTATACCGATTTACATAATCTTAAAATCTTGTTCAGCAATAGTCCTTTCTACACAATAAATGTCTGATATCTGGGAGTCAATCCCTAAAAAAAAAACAGTGGAAAGGTTTAAAAATCTCTCTGTGATAAGGATGCTGTGGGACATAAGCACCTAAGAGACAAGGAAATTTCTGAAAACGTCCCAGAGTATCTTCATGAGGAGACAAGCAGCAATTAAAGCACACTTTAGACTATGCAGCAACATTTACCTGTGACAGAAACACTTCTGAAGCATGAAGTTGTTTTTGTTGTATTTTTCAATTTCCCTTTGTGACAATGCAATTTTGTACAGCTTGTTTAGATGGAGAGTACCTCTTTCAAGGCCAACTCCACCTACTTTTTCATCTCTGCTTATACCAGTTTTGTGGTTATAAGAATACAAAGGAATCTGCATTATTTTAGTGCAAGACTCATTTCCAGCAAATCAACACATACTTTCAATTTGTTATGCATGAGAGATGCGTAAAACTGCAGAGGTTTGGGCCTCTGGAAGACAAAATAAGCAAAATATGTAAGTATTGTATCTAAATCATGACTGAAGTTAAACTCTATTTTTAACACACAGACTGTACAGGGAACTCGCAAATAGCAGGAAGGATTTTAAAGGAATCAGACCACATCCCAGACTTGTCCTTGACTATTCTAAGAATTTGCCGTGCAATTGTTGTCTGCAGGGGCCAACCTGTGCTCCCAAGGCTCAACACACAGCTCGAGCGCTGCTCCCACGGCCCCTTCCCAGCAGCTTTTCTCCTCCCAGTCCCCAAAAGATGCTGCTCATCTCCTGCGCGCCGCCCTGACCCACTAGCGCTTCTGGGGTCACCCACGTCACACTGGAAGCTAAATCATGGCAAATAAGGAAATTAAAGAAATCCCACAAAGTTCAAACTCAGCGAAAACCACTTCCAAAACAGGGATCCCCAAAAAGGTAAGGTAGAAACTCCTCAAAACTCAATCTCTTTTGTGCTAATTAAGCATTTGAATTTATGCCATTTCTGGTCTTAGATCCAATGAGTCACAGAATAAGAGTACAAGTACAAAACAAGAGATGTCAGCAAGAGTAAATACATCAAAGAAAAACAAAAGCCAAAAATTCCCCATCAAACTATAAATAATTTAGTAAGTTACCCTAAAAGTCCCAAAAAGAGAAACCAGGTGCATTTTCCATTTCTAATAGCAACACAGTGCAGTGGGAGGACTCCACGCAGCTCCAAACTGAGAGACTTTTTTGGTTGTTGTTCTTATTGTTTATAATGCATTTATATTTCTCAGTTTGGCAAAAGTCTCTCAATATAGACACAAGTTCAACTTTCTGAAAGTGGCCTGAATTATAAAACCACAAATCAGACAACCATTATGTGGTTCGTTCTGTTGCCAACTTCTGTGACTAGTGTAACAGATAATAGCAAAGCTGAAATTAAAAAAAAAAAAAAAAAAAAAAGGTTGTTTTGGAGGTTTTTTTGGTTTGTTGTGGTTTCGTTTCTTTGTGGGTTTTTTTGGCTTTACTATTTTTGCACGTTCTCCATAGAACTTTTGAGAAACAAGACATTTCTTTAGAATCAGATATCCATTATCAATTTGGACAGAGAGTGTCTGAACCAGTATTATCTGCAAATGATTTATGAGGGCAGGTATTTCTCTACCTGAACATTTTAGTGAAACCATAAATATCAGTAGAGACAGAGGCTGGGATTCAAAGAAAAACCTTGAAAAATATTTTATACGGGAAGCTACTTCCATCTGATGAAAATTTTAATTCACCATTTATGTATTTTAAATGAATTTTCATGTTTGCCAGATCGCTATGCCTTTCTTGCTGATATTTTAAACACATTTACTAGAAATACTTACCTATTAATAAAACCTACTAAGCTAAGCCAACTGATCAGACGCCTTCCCACTGACTTCACCTAAGAATGCATCTGAGTCCGAAACATTATTCAGGAGAAAAGAGTACATTCAGTATAGCACCGTAAAACCAGCATTTTCAACTGTTCATGAAGAATATCCTCAAGAATCCTTAGATAAGCCGTATGCCCTTTTCTCATATGTAACCTGCAACATATTGAGCATCAGTAAAGCCTTTACCTCTGGGAATCACCCATCTCCCTCTCTCTAAAAAGGTGTCTAAATGGAGAAGGATGGTTTTGTGTAAGAGCTCTATGCAGAGCACCCACCTCCAGGTGGACGAGGTCTATCTAGCTCCTTTGGCCTTCTCTTCCAGACTCAGTTTGTTTAGACCTTGAGGTTATATTGGAAGCACCACTCAGCATTACCAATAAAAAATTCAAAACCAGTTTAATGACCATCTTCATTTATATTAGGTTGTTATGAATTTCTAACATAGTCTATTTCGTTAAAAAAAAGATAAAAAGAAAAAAAGAGAAAAATAAAACCTGTTCTCTGTGGAAATGATTTTTTTATAGTTAGTTTCATCTTCTAGCTATTGAAGTTCTTCTGAGCTCCTTTTTTACCCTTTTCTTATTTCTGTTTATTTTTCCTATTCACTTCTTTCTCAGTTATTATTAGTTGGATCAAAAATATGTTTTTATAAATTGAAATGGAAAGAATTCTCCTTTACTGTACCGTAAATGTGTTCAGCCAAGCCAAATGTTACAGAAAAGCATGTACCTACTAAAATTCAACTGTTAACACAGAAATGTACATAGGTGCATTTTAGGACATTTAGATATTTTGGCAACTGCTAACTAGGATGTACACATGCTGGGTTATATTCTGTATTTACAGTTCTAATACTGTATATATTAACAGTGTTTTCTATCAGAAGATTTCAAAGTGTTGGAAACATAAAAGCGAATAAAGCATCACGTCTTCCTCCTTAAGGTATCGAGGCAATACTAGCCTTCTTTCACTCTTAATAAAAGCAATATATTAAACCTAACTGAAAGTCTCTGAGTTTTGTGCAGCTCAGGCTGGGCTTGACTTTAAGAATTAGATTTCCAATGTGTTTCTAATTCACCAGTGAAGCCATTTACCTGCAAAAACCAGGTCCTACACACCCAGAATAGGGCATCAGAAAACCAAGGTTAAATTTTAGGCAAATTTTAGGAGCTGCCCAGTGTCACGGAGGAAACAACTCAGTATTCTCATTGTTTATATTATGATTTTATGACTCAAAAACCATCTGGTTTTTATACTACCCATTTCTAAAACTGAAGAGAATATAGAGTTTTGTTAGCTTTGTATAACACGAAATGTACAGCTGCAATGTGTTTATGATTTATTTTCTTGTATGATAACTATTCTACCTAGCTATGATAACACAATAAATACAATATTGCCCAAGCAATCCTGGGAAACAACTTTCACCATGGTGAAGGTGCCATTAGGAAGACCTGCAAGACCGAACTCAGATTTCCTTCCTCATATTTATTGTGTAAGGGAACGTACATGGAATCCACTCCATTGGTTGTAGAAGAGTTCATGAAAGGTAAAAGAGGAGCCCACAAGCCTTTCACGCCCTTTTTTAGCTCATCACCGAATGGTGTATTCATCTCAGAGACTCTAAATCCTTCCTGTCAAAATATAAAGGGTTCAGTCAGGGCTGGTAATCCAGTGCAAGGAGGAGGAGGGAGAAATTAAATGACCAAGAACTACTGCAATAAGGGTGTAAGGAAGGATGAGGCTGCCACTGCAGTGGAGCTGCACAGAAATACTTAGAACATCCTGTAAGTTGCAATACGGAAACACAGTGACGAAAAAATACTACATTTTATTAATGTACGGTTATGCCACAACACAAATACAAAAAATAAAATGCATGAATTGCCAGAAAAAAAAATATATTCAGTGTACAGCTACAGATAACCATATTTACAATTGATGGGTTTTGCATAACCCTATAAAACAGATACTATGATACACAGGATTTTAGTAATATACTTACTAGAGTGAACAAGAAAACCATTTCCCATCAAATTACTGCCTCCTTCCCCCTAAAAAGTATCTGACTAAAGCAGAGATAATGTAAAGTACAGCTATCAAAAATGGCTTCATTAAGAACTTTAATGAAGCACATGGGAGCCATTTATTGACTCCTCAACTATTAAGACATAGCATTATTACTGCTTTAATAGTATTTCCATTTTCATTTAGGAAATAACTAATCAAGGGATCAATGTACCAAAGACTTTATTTTCTCTCCCATGGGTCACTGAAAGTACATTTTTTAAAATGCAAAAAAAGGTAAAGGCAATTCCCGCCAGTGCCATATCACATAAGCAATTTAAAGAAATAACAAGGAATGCTAAAGGTCAATGGCTCCTGATCTAAGCCATGTTATAAAACAAATGAAAATTGTTTGTGGTAATTCTACCTTTCTGGTGGAAGTAAGAGATCGCTTTCACATCAAAGAAGCTTACCTCCGAAGTATGCAAAGCACCTCCACCCTGACCTGCTGTCAACCTGTGAGACATTTCTATTTCTCAGCCTCACTTAGAATGCAAACTACTGTTTTCCTGGTAGTTCTCACAGCTCCACTTCCTTTGAGGTACAGATGTGTAGCCAAAGAACCCAATCAGATAACACCCATTTACATATTTATAAAGTCTCCTGTAAAATCTCGTATCAATTGTTGCCACTATATATAGCCCTTTCAAAGTATCTTGTGGGCACAAGCGCTCCACTGCACTGCTCCCTTCAGGAGTCCAGATATATCGTATAATGTGATTTCAATGTAAATGTGGCCCATCACACAATCATACCACTTCACAAACTCTTTTCTGCTGGGGTAGCTTAAATCTAAACACACTCAAGCAGCTTGCTGCACTGGAGCAAGATTTCCTCCACATAAAAAAAAAGAAAAAAAAAAAGAAAAAAAAAAAAGTCAAAACCCCCAACACAACAATGCCAAGGAAAAAAAAATCTGAACATTTTCTGCAGAAAGATGGGCCGTCTCCAAATCCTTGTGCCCTATCAGACAAATTAAAGTAAATCAAGCATGAAATGAAGCAGAAGAGCCCCGAGATAAGGCTCCTTTAAGTCGTTTACAGATTAGGATAGAGAGAGGTGCATCTGGTCTCTGGCAGTGAAGGAGGCCAGTTTCTCATCTCACAATAGCAGCCTGTGTATAGGATTACCTTACCTTGTCACTGACAAGGGAAAAAGCGCCTGCAAAATGTCTCTAACTAACTTCCTAATGTTCCCAGCTAAGTTCTCTTATTAAAGTATTAACTGTTACAATGATAGAAATAAATTTTGATAAAACAAAATAAAAACAGACACTAGTCTGATTTATGGGCTGGTCAGACACTGATAAACTGGAGGCTCTGCTACCAGCAGATGAGCCTCTTCGCTTATCAGGCAGGATTTCACTGCTACAGCCAGCAGATAACTTTCCAACTGGAATCAGTGATTCGGTGAACTCTGTGTTACTGGTCGGACTGGTGCTCCAGCAGCACCGAAAAGGGCCTCTTGTGTTCCCAGACGGGATTTTGCGCTGCGTGCAGAGACATTTCCCCGCCGGGAGTGATGGCCGAGCTCGGGGCCCTGCGCAGCTCAGGGTGAAACTGGTGCCCCCGCCGCGCCAAACTGGCCTCTCTCCTCTTATCAGCTGCCGTTCAGCTTCTACAAATTGGAGGCCTTCCTTCTTCTCTGCTTTCCTTCCACCCGTCCTACAAATTGGAGGCCTTCCTTCTTCTCTGCTTTCCTTCCACCCATCCTACAAATTGGAGGCTTTCCTGCTCTTCCTTCTCTTCCTTCCCCAGGAAGGCACGTTTCTCCTGCGGGACTTTCACCCACTTTTTCTTCTCTCTCGTCCCTTTCCCCCCGCCCAGCAGCCCCGGGGCTGACCCAGCTCCCCCAGCCCGGCTGCTGCGGAGCGCGGCCCCGCAGGCCGCCGCAGCCGCGGCCTTGCTGCCCGGCAGGCCGGAGGCGCCCGGCTGGGCCCAGTTCAGCCGCCCGGGCCCGGTTCAGCCGCCCGGGCCGCCCCGCGGGGCTGTGGCAGCGCGGCCGTGGAGCCGGCCGGGCCGCGGGGCCTGCAGCGCTGCGCTGAGGGGGCAGCCCCGGGCTGGCAGGGCTAAGGCAGTCCCGACAGTCTCTCCGATTCCCTACACCCACCATTAGTGCCTGCTTTAGAATTTCCACCGTTTAGTTCTCTGTGACTACTGGAAAAATACCAAAACAGCACTATAGAAAAGAAAAAAATACACACTTCAGTGCTTGAGGACTTATCACCTATTCTCACATAAAGACCTACAGGGTCTCCAGTTCCAGCAGCAATGTATGTACGTAGTAGTCCAGTGGGTGAAAACACATAGAGTAATGCTTTTTAATTTACTGAAACTCTAGAATGAAGAAAAAACTCCCACAATTACAGCAGCATAACTAGCAGTAGACCAAGACAGCACTAATCTACCCTCGAAGCTCTAAAGAAAGGGTGTACGTGCACCATAATTTGCCAAATGAGAATATTTTCTAATAGACCTGAGTATTTGTTCCTGATACACAAAGAATAAGATAGAAATGACCCAGAAAGCAGAGCCTAATTTTACTGAACTAATCCAGAAAGAATGTAGGGCAGGATAGCAGAAAGTATGAAATTGTCCTTCAGGCTTTCAGTGCCAGACCCTGAATCGATGGTGCTTCAGGAAATCTTTCTAAATGTATGAAGAAAGGAAGGCAGAAGGCACTGCACCTCACCCCAGAGCACTTTCTCCGCCAGCCTTTCGCATCACACTGATCCCCTGACACTGTTCCTGCATGGTTTGGATATTGCTAAGAGTGTCTCTAGCTCCACACAATGTTCAGCCAAACCAAACTGAGCCAGGTCCTGCCCCTCCGAGTCCTATGCCCAGACTCCCCCCGAAGCAGTGCTATCCCCCTACTTGCCTTGTATGCTGCACACTCAATAAGGCTTTGAGGGTCAGGGATTTATTTTCATTTTGAAGACTATTTCTCTGACTTTTCATTAGCCAGGCATCACTTGCTGCTATGAAAATGAAAAATGTGCCATATTACCAACCAAAGATCTCACGAAGTAACTCTAAGTGTTACAAACAGGACAGGTGGATGAAATTATGCATGGAAACACTCCCACAGGAGACACCTTTTATCCTTTGAAGAGACTGTCTGGGCAAGGGAAAGGCAAATGAAATTTCTTTCCTCACTAACTGTCAAGACTAATTTCATTTGTCTCCAGCACTTTCAACCACAGCCCCTCCTTCCCAAAGAGATAGATAAATTTCTGTTTATATGTTAAAAATAATGCCAGTTCTCGTTTCACTCCTTCTTACCTACCTTTTAAAATATACACTGCAAAACTGCATCAGTGCAATATCTTATGCTGACACATATGATGAATAATTATAAGTGAGTGTCTTACTCTGCCTGCATTTTGTATGAATGAATGATCCAGAAAGTAGAAGTATCCAAGCTCTCTGTGTGAGATTAACACACCTGATTTGCAGCTGCTGCTCTTTTTGGAGACATACGCCAGTGAAATGTGAAGGTGTGTAAAACACGAATGTGATCTACTAATGTTTTGCACTCATTTATTTACATTAATTTTGCTACAAAGGGTACAGGGCAAAGGAAAAACAAAGTATTAACATTTTTATCCTAAAATTATTCTCAGTGAACTGAGGTAATATAATTCTCTTCTGTGCAGAGAACTGATATATTTACACATCTGTGACCAATTGATGATAACCAATAAGCAGTCACTGCTTGATGCTTTCAAATAATAAACTAACTTAAATTATGCCAAAAAGGTAAGGGGCATGCTTTATTTTCCTATTTATTAATACTATGAGAAGGTGACATGTTTCCATGATATTTATACTGCTCCTATTTTTGCAGCAGACTCATAAAACTCTTGGGACAAATTTCTGTTACCTTATTAGAAAGATTCAAACATGTTTCATACTACAGTAAAACTGCAAATATTTGATCCACAAAAGAAAATTTACTTTGTATTCAGTAAGGTACTATATTATGTAACACATTTTTTTGCAGAAGTGCCTTTAAAAGCTCTAACTGCTGGCATTTACAAAAACATTTCCAGACTTGACAGTCCTTCTGCACTATACATGCACACCAGATTCTTTGAGCTGTGTATGACCTAGTACAGGACACTGTTATAATAAATAATATGGATATTAATGACATTAAATGATAATAAGTGACAACTGTGTGAAATCACTTCTTATTAATTACAGTTCTGATTAATTGCTGTTCAGATTCTTGTTAAAAAACCAAAGGAGCTGTAGCAGTTCTAGATTCATCAGCAGTTTTGATGGTTTTACTAGTCAGTATTAACAGTGTGGTAAATAATAAAATGTAATATGACCATGCTTAGGTATGAATGCAAGATAATAGATGATGTTTTAGTCTGGTGACCTCTATCAACAAAGTAACAACAGCATTATACAGTTTTGCAATTTTTACTATGAAACAGACCTTTGACCACCACCATCCTTTTAAATTATTTTTCTGTTCCATTCTCACAACATTCAACAGCAATGAGGAAGGTTTCAGAATGCTCACAGATCTCATATGCTAAAGTGAACTCCAGAGATTAATGGCTTCTGAAAATACAAAATGCTGCTTTACTTTCCATTTGATAAGCCTGTTACCTAGTGCAAAACTTCTGATGAGAGATCGTCAAAGCCATGGGGATCTGCAACACAAACATACTTTTCCTGTGACAATCTAGTACGCTAAAGAAAGGCAAAGATCTATGCTGGTTACGTCAGTCGTCAAGATGACACTGAATTTTCTGTAATCAGCACAATGCAAGCGAGCGATGTGATGCAGTCAGTGTTACATCCAACCATGCTGACTCCCAGGCTCAACAGGCAGGTACCTGTTTGCAGCCGGGTCAGTAGCTGGTCATTGTCAAGACGGCTGAAGAGCAAAGCTTGAGTTCACACTTCAGGGTCCACAAGATGCCATTTGCACTCACACTCCACTGTAGTACTTATGGTAGAATTCCTTTTCAAATATGTACCTCTAACCTATTTTGAAACAGTATTATTATTTATCCAGTCTAACTAGAATCTGTTTTAACCCTACGACACTTTTTCTATTCCTTAACAATATCTTATTAGAGCTACAGACAATATTCAGACATCTTATTATAAGACTTGAACTATTAAAAGCCATGAGTTTAGTTTCATTTATTTATACAGTAAAGCAGATTTAAACTGACTCATGCGCTTCTAAACAAAAACAACATAGTGGAAGGCAATCAAATGATTATACATTGAGTATCTTTACAACACCTTACAACACACTCATTTTATCTGAAATATGGTATTATTTTTCTAGGTTATGATTTTAAACAGAATTTGATATATTAAAGTAGAATTGTAAAATAGTCATGGTGTATTGAACTCTGTTCCTGTGTTGCAGATCTGACTGCACTGAAGCAAAGTTGGTCCAAATAAGAGACCTTCAAAGACCACAAACTGTTATTAGCAGTTCTAACAGACTGAGTTTGTGCAGGATGATCAAGCTTGATAGACTATGTAAGCTTATATATTTAAATGCTGCAACTTTAGAGAAGGCAGAATTTTTACCCTAGGTTGCCTTTCTTAAGCTCTTATGCCAAAGTGACAACTGGCTTTTACAATTCTGAAGGTACTTCGACTTTGTATATTTTTTGTGGGGGATGGAGGTAGTTGAGGTAGCATGAACCTGAAGTAACCTAAGTTGCAGAAATAGTCTTGACTGGAGCATCATAGAGCTATGCAGGTTAAATGAGCCTTACACAGCTAAATAATGTGACACATAGACAGGCTCTCCTAAACAAGTTAGCTCAGTAAAATCTACCTCTGGTTTCTCTTCACTGCAGTACACACTGGAGATACCTCAAAAAGGAAATCCATTTCTAAAAAAAAAATAAAAATAATAATGCTGATTTCCTGGAGAACTGGTTTAGTTTTTTGAGCTGTGACTCTATTACCAGAGGAAAATTCATACTCACTCATTGCATAGAACTAGAAGTATATCCTGCCCAGGAACATAGCAAGCAAGAATGTAAATTCCTATTGAATGGAAATTCCTAATTTTTCCAACAAAGTGCAAACTTATTTTTTTTCTTTTTTTTGCCTAACTTAGGCACACCTTATTACATTAAAACCATTGTTACTTGGCTAAATAACAGTTATTCTTTCCAAATCAAATTTCCCTACATGTATTCTGATTGGATTTCAAGTACAGACAGCCTAATGCAAAGCAGTTTAGGGAACTGATTATCACAAAGACATAAGAAGACTCGGGTAGGTAAAATGACAGATTATTATGAATATCCAGGAGGGCACACTTTTAGTTGCTATTATCCAAGACCCTCTTAAGCTGATTTGAGACATGACCATATACCCCACTAGTGCTTCCATATATTTTTCATGGCAGGCACACTAAGTAAAGTTTTCTGTTAAAACAGAACTCATTCAACATCTTTGTAAACCTGTGTTTGAAGGAATCTAGACTAAAGTACTTATGATACCTAGTGCTGAAGACAGCCCATCAGCCTAGAGTTCAGGACAGAAAGAGAAACAAGGAGAAAATGAATCACCCTGTGCCATTGTCAGTCGTCTCTGTTGGATGAAGCACGTACTTGGCAAAGTAGAAGCATTAACTGCATTTCTGTTCAAATAAAACAATACACAAACTAAATAAAATGAAAATGGAACCCTTAAACCTTCAGCTGCTCTCTCGACAGTCTCTATAATAACTCTTAAAAAGCACAATAATTAGTATTATTATGTTAAGCAGTACCTGTTCATATGGCAGCATGCAGTCCTTCCCTCCATAAGCTCATGGTCTTATAAACACTTGAAAAATCTACAAATACTTGTTTTAACAGACCTATAAATATATTCAAGTGTTCTTGACTGTACACACTTGCAGCATGGAACCCATTTCTAAGGGGGGTGTCTGAAAAATTTATCATGTAACTGTTGTTTGTCCAAAAATATCTGGCTATTTTCACGTCAAAGATACAAGTGCATTTCTCTCCCACCTCTTTCTTGCATGTATCAGTAAAACAGATTGTCTCATTTTCTCTCTTTGCACAGATTGCATATTTAATGCCAATCAGTTTACTAATTACTCCAAAGCTAAAATGAAACCTATATTTATACAGGTAGATGAGGGTTCATTTATTCCTTGCTCTCAGAGCTCTGACACTTCAGGTAGAGTAAGAGGGGGAGCAATGGAAGGGGGAAGAAATCTTCAAAAATGGTTTGGTTCCAAATACTCTAATTCCCATTAGAAGCATACAACTACTTTATCTTTTTTCTTTTGCCATTAATTACAAATAAATTCATCTTTCTCTTGCGAAGCCTGAAGTTTGTTGTTGTTGTTAGATGAGTTGCATTCAAACTCCAACAAAAAAGATGAAGCCAACATTGAAATTCATCTCACAGTCCAGAATTTACTTAACGGCCAGGCTGTGCGCTGTGATAAACGGAATGATGATCCGGCAACATGTCTTTATCCATGGTTTGCTTTAATTAACGCCGGCTTGTTTGTTGAAAAGATGATTAATATGCCAATGAAAATTGCATAATTGAATACCACAACACTGGCACAATCAGAAAGACACATGCAGTTTTTTGATTAACATTTATTATTATTATTATTATTGTGTATTTTAATGTACTCTTCTCACTATGAAATGATGCAGTTTTTGACCGAGAGGTAAGGAAAAGCCAGGTTAAGTGAAGGATCTTCCATGGGCAAAAAAAAGGTATGATGTGATTTAATCACACAATAATAGTTCCTTGGTCAAGCAGCCCTTTCTTCCAAACTCAAAATAGAAGCAAAATCACCTCAGAAAAAGAAAATACAGGAAAAATAACAAGCTACAATAAAAATCATAAACACAAACAACAAAAATACAAATGGCAATGGTCATATGACAAAGAGAAGAAGTATGAAAAATCCAAACAATATATTCAATATTATAAGAATTAGTATATGGGAGGCAGAGGAAATATTTTTTAAAGAACAGAAATTATAAGAACTTTTACTCTAAAAGCACTAAAAATAGGAAAACTAAAGTGTCATCCCTCTCCAGTACTTCACCTGAACAACTGACCTAACTTCAATTTAACATATTTATTTGGCTAAAGCCACATTATGACTAGCACAACAGTGCCCATTAAGGTATGACCCAGGTTTTATTTTATCTATACCATTTATTGATTTGGTTTTCCTGTATGTACTTACCCTTACTGTTCAACTTAAGGTAGATGTTAATGTTATTTAACACCAATTCTCATGCAAAGGGGCAGGAAGATCCCTTTACTGAATTCAGACGTGCATTATGAACTCAATAGGATATCTAATAGTTTTATAAATACCTTGGCTATTTTGGAAATAAGCTAATAGAATAGTAAAATTAACAACTTTTGAGCTAAGGTAAGCCAGAAATCTTTCCAGAGTTCTCCCTGAAAACTAGCATCTACATACTGACTTCATACTTTCCTCAGCACTTTATGCAGGCACAAGAATTTTCTGATAACTGAAGTTCCATTATTTAGATTAATAAACACTTGCACAAGATAACACAAAGCAAATACTGCTGCACCTTTACTATAATCAAATAAAACAGCAAGGAAAGATTTCTTTCTACAAAAAGCAGCACAAGTCGTAGGATTTCTGCGAGAATTGCTTTTCAAGGATTGTCCTTAGATGGATGAGGGGGGAAAGGAAGGAGAAAAAATCCCACAGGAAGGGATTGTGTGCTCCAACTGCAACTCTTAATGACTTGTGCGGGTGTAAGGTGACCCTCAGAGGACCTGCGTGCCTTCAGCAAGACCCAGGTTACAGTTGATCCTGAGCACAAGTACTGAGAGCTCAGCTGAGCAGTAAGTACAGCCTGGAAAAGCGTGACTCTGCAGAGAGTGAAGGACATCCACCTTCCTGCTTCGTCCTCCAAAGCCATTCATTCTCCTTGAGGCTTGGAGCATAGATTCCTCAGTACTTTGCTTTGAAATGAATACATTTTTGATGTGAAACTCACAGGATTTCTAAGAGGTCCAGCAAGGGCTTCTCCCAGCTTACCTGTGCCTTTGGGAGACACTGATTTCCCAGTCTGCAGTTTAGCTCGGAGGTCATTTAAGCACCTGAATGCCCACCTTTGCAACTCAGTATTCAGAAGATACTGGCAGGGAAAACAAGATGAAGTTTTTGGTTTTGAAGAGCCACAAGGGAGCCACACTCTTGGACTTCCTTGCCTTGCCGTTCTTAGTATAACTAAAAAAGGCCCTTTACCTTATGGATGGGACATCAGAACTAAAAAAAACCAAAACAAACCAAAACTAAAAAAACTAAACAAAAAAACCCCAAACCAAACCAACAAAAAACCCCAAAACTATAATATTAATTAGGGGCAGAGAATTCTAGCTACTGAAAATCTGTCCAAATGGAAAAAACAATTCACTTGGAAAATATTTGATTGCTGAAAAGATATAAACATTGTAAATTAAATTATATTAAAAAAAGAATCCAAACAAGTTAGAAAACAGAAAAGCTGAACTGAAGAAAAGCTCATTCCTAGCCATAAGTCCCTGATAACAGTAATCACTAAGGACTTCTTCAAACTTTCAAGAAAAAGCAAAACTTCTAAGGGGTATGACCTAAGAAACAGTGAAGCAGCTGGAAGTGCCGAGGTCCCTCATCCTGTGCATCTAAGCCAGGGTGGACTCAGCCCTATCCAAAAAGTTGCTGGGGAAAATGCTGCATTGTCCACCATGGGGACTCACAACCAGACCAATCTTTTCAACTTCTCTAACATTTCAATCTTGAAAATTGACTGTTTTCTAAACACATCCAAGCTGTGGTATCAGCATATTCAAACTTTAAGTTATAATAAATATTGCTGTTCATATTACTCTGTAGGCTGTAGAGGCAGACACTGCAACTTGCTTAACTGCAGAACATGCTGCTGTCTATCTTTCTAGGCATAAATTTAACAGGTTTTTTTTTTCTAAAACTTTGTATTAAAAATGTATATAAAGACTAGCAATGCTCAGCTCTACAGCTATGAAGTTTAAATTTCATTTCATTGCATTTTAATATACCTTGCTTTTGAAGTAAATAAAATATTTTACCTTTTTAGCTCTCAGAGCTCTTCCTACGTACTGTAAGCCTTCTTTAGGGTTGCAAAAGAAGTAAGCAGTAGTTATAAGACAGAGGTATGTAAAAGCATGAACAGCAAGTGTAGTAATAAACATTTCTCTTTCTTACACTTAAGGAACCAGATATCATCAAATGAAACAATCAAGCAGAAGACCGAAAATACACCAAAAGAAGGTTATTTTTGTACCTAACAGCAGGACAAGAGAGTGAAGGACGAAGCTATAGCAATGCCAGAAATTCATACACGAAAAGTTCGTCGAGATTATCAAATGTAAAGATAGGACTTCTGATGGGGGAAGCTGCAGAGTGCAGAACACCAGAAGCTGGCTGGTTATCACAGGGGAAACACCATGGCCTGACTGTCGGGTGCTTATCATCTTTTCCCATTTATCCATTTCTGGCCACTGTCACAAACAGATATGGTTCTAAGTAGTCCACAACTGCCCAGTAGAGACTTAAGATGTATCTCATGCAAATTCAATGTACTAAAGCTTTTAACATTTTCCACAAACTTGTCTTCTACAGCCTCCGATCACCATTATTCTTTTTCCCTGATTATTTTTTTTTTTTTTCAAATTTGTCAGTATTTTTCTGCTATTGAGACATTTGAAACCTAGAATGTAACTGGTTCAGTCTCATTGCAATATCAGACCTAGATTTTAATTCTGGAGTAGGTTTTGGGAAATCAAAAGAAACATACATTTTTTTTCCTAGAAGTTTCTAAAACTCTTTTCCAACTAAGTATTATTTTAATAACCTCATTCAAATAATTAATGGAGTTACTCAGTGAAGCCAAATAAATAAATCCTTACCAAGAACAGATCTTTTTGCATCACTGCCAGATGGTGCCCTAAAAATTCAATACTCTATTATTTTATGAGAACCTTTTGTTTACGATTCTTGAGCCAGACTCACTCCATGTGATTGCATTCACATATACACCAGTTTTAATTAATCCGTTTGGGAGTATAGTTTCATGAGATCAGATGTTTCATTAAAATACAGATATCACATTTCTTCTTTACAAGTATGTAATTCAGTTTTTAAATATCCAGTATATCACATAAGGTCTTTTTATCATAAAGGTGTTCATCATTTATGATCCTACCTTCATCTAGAGAACAGACTGTGAACCGTGTGGCCATGGGCTGAAAAAGGACTACTTGCTGAATAACTGCTCACCAGATCAGTGAGGGACTCACTAGGTAACCTTACTGGTTTCTGGACTTTTCCTTCCAAATATTTTGTTTGCCAACTTTCCTTGAATATAAGCTGAATCATAGGTCAGGTTAATAAAATTACTTTATTCATCTGTTCAATTATTTCCGTGACAATTCTTGTGCATATTACTGTGTTTGTGAATGTTACCAATTTCTAATATTTCCTTGCATGATCTTTTTAATTCTATAATATTTTCTTCTATTAATTCCATATGCTATTTTTTTAAGATTCTCTTTAAAAATAAATTCTTTCCTTGCCATTATAGGGCTTATTCTTACAACCGTTCCAAAGAAGGCTAATGTGCCAGTATTTTTCAAACAGAAAGAGAATGACCTGGATAATACGCCTGTCAATCTGATATTGATACATGGCAAAGAAACTTGAACAGATGATATAGAGCTAAATTAATAAAGAATTACTTAAAAGTAATAAAATCAGTGCCAATCAACATATGCTTAGGGAAAATATCTTAAAATACTATTGTTGTATTTTCTATTAACCAGATCCTGCGTAGCTGATAAAAATCACACGTTACCATATTATATTTAAGCTTCTGTAAGGTATTTCACTTAATAGAATATTCCATTTTGATTAGGGGTAAGATATCGATAGTCAAAAAATAAAGCTGAGTAGAAACTGGTCAAATGACAAATATGAACATTGTTAGTCACTGACTGGATATATTTCTAGTGAAACCTGGAAAGCATTGGTTCTCGACCCTTCAGTACTTAGCATCCTCATGAATGACCAAGAACAAAGAATCAAATCATTCAGTGATAAAATCGGAGGAAAAGAAAACAATTGCAGAGGACTAAATAATGAAGCAGGCTGGTACAGGACAGCATAATGAGCTGGCAAATCTGGGCTCACTGCACGTGTGTGGTAATACAGAAAAACAAAGTGCCCGGGGAACCAGACAATGCAGGACATACCCACAGGGCAGGGGACTCTCTTCTGAGAAGCACTAGCTATGAGAAAATGCTTGGGGATTCAGGACTGTTATCAGCTGAACAGGATTTCCCAGTCGAACACTGTAGCCAAAAGTGGAAGTGCACAGCAGCAAGTGCTACTAAACAGTAGCAATGGTAAGATATGTTGTGCAGCAGTAGAAAGGTTACAGTAACTAGGTAAGATGGCACTGGCATGGATCTACCATAATTCTGTGCCCAGTTCTCTTGCCCTACTTCCCAGAAGAAAGCTGAAAACTTTGAGGAAATCTAGTGGAAACACATTAAAGTTAAAATTAAAAGGCCAGAAAATATGTCTTATGGTGAAAGAGTCAAGAAAATTAAGTATCCTCAGATTATCAAAAAGAATGCTACGTTTTGACTTGGATGTGCATGTAACTGAAAGGGGAAAATAAATACGATGGCAGAGTTCTTGATCAAGCAACAACAGATACAGCAAAGATGTAAAAAAAATAGGTGGAAACTCCAAGTAAGCAAATTTAGACTCAAAGAGGCTGGATGTTTTTAAAAGAATTCTCCAACATCAAATCAAACTATCAAAAATACAATAGATTATTTATAGAAAATTTAAATTTAAAATTTAAATTCCTCTACTGCCCATTGGTAAGGCTACACCTGGGGTATTGTGTGCATCTCTGTTTGGACTCCCCCATATAAGAGAAACATGGGCATACTGAAAAGAGTCCAGCGAAGGGCTACAAAGATGATTAAAGGACTGGAGCATCTCTCAAATGAAGAAAGGCTGGGAGAGCTGGCGCTTTTAGCCTAGAGAAGAGAAGGCTCAGGGGGAATCTCATCAGTGTATACAAGTACTTGAAGAGAAGGTGTAAAGACGAAGACGATGGAGCCAGACTCGTTTCAGTGGTGCTCAGTGGCAGGACCTGAGGCAATGGGCACAAACTGAAACACAGGAGGTTCCCTCTGAATATCAGGAAACACTTTTCACTGTGAAGTGACTGAACAGTGAGACAGTTTGCCCAGAGAGGTCGTGGAGTCTCCATCCTTGGAGATGCTCAAAAGATGTCTGGATGTTATCCTGCATAATCGGTTCTATCTGGCCCTGTTTGAGCAGGGGGGTTGGACTAGACAACCTCAAGAAGTCCCTTCCAACCTTAATCATTGTATGACCCCATGATTCTGTGATAGTTGGGCTCAACCAACTGGTACTGGTTAGCAGGTCATACTAATGATGGAGTTTGATAAGAAGTGGAGTAGTGCAGGATCTATGCTAGGAACCATGTTGTTTAACATCTTTATCAATGACCTGGAGGAAAGGTTGACGTGCACTGTTGTCAAATTTGCAGACGACATCAAACTGGGAGAGAACCACTCAAAGGCAGCACAGTCATTCAGAGCAGCCTAGACAGTTGGGAGGAACAGGCTTACAGGAACCTCATGAAACTCAACAAGGACAAATGCAACGTCCTGAGTTTGGGAAGGAAGCAACCAACCCTTGCAATGGTACAGGCACTGTCTGGCTGGGGAACAGCTCTGCTGGAAAGTGCCTGGGGGTGTATGTTGACAGCAAGCTGAACATGAGCCAGCAGTACTCCCTGGCAGCAAAGAAGGTCAACAGCTTCCTGGGCTGTACTAACAGAAGCACAGCCAGTAGACCAAAGGAAGTGATCTACTTGTTAGACCACATCTGCAATACTACACCCAGTCTCGGGAATTCTGTTATATTGACAAACTGAAGCAAGTTGAGCAAGGGACTCTCAAGATGGTCAGAAGTCTAGAGCACTTACCCTGCAGAACATAGAGAGGGAGCTGGATTTGTTCAGCCTAAAGAGAGGACTTCAAGAGGGAACTAACAGCAGCCTTGCAATATTAAGAAGAGTTCATCAAAAAGGTAGAGACAGGCTCTTAACAGTGATGCATGCCAGGAAGACAAGAAACACTGGATGTGGTTAGGAACAAGAAAGGCTCAGACTGGATATGACGAGACACTTTTAACTATCGGGACAGCAAAGCATTGGAATAGGTTGTCCAGAATTTTCAGCATCCAACAGGATAAAGGCTCAGTCCACCTGGTCTGATCTCAGAGTCAATCATGCTTGGAGCAGCAGAATGGACCAGAGACCTCCTGAGATCCCTTACAACCTGAATTATTATAGGATAGGATATTGTTTTAAGGGTATGCCGTGCTTCAAACCAGAAATAAATTTTGACTAAAATACACCTTTTGCTTTATGGCTAGTAAAATTGGATGTTTTTTCCTGGCCTTTTAATTTATGCATTTTATGAATCTATCATTTCCCTATATGTTTTATTTAGTAGACTTAGTTTTAAATAGTCTAGGAACTTAAGTTAACTTTCAGTAAAAAAATACATGTTCAATTTCTCTTTAATGTCATTGTATGAAGCGACCTTGTTATTAAACTTGTTGCTATATCAAAGATACTGATTTTAATCTTAACATAAAAGATAAACCAGATAGGTCAGTATGCACCATATTTTGTCAGCCTGATAGACAAGCAGTTGCACATGCAAGTGTTATTAAAGCAGAATTTACATGTATCAATACACAGATGTCAAGTTGAAACAACACCCCTAAGAGAAGGGAGGTGATGAGAAAAATATCAAACACTAACACAACACTTTCAAGTGTTCCTTCTTTTTCTCTGCAAAAGCATCAGAGCAATTGAAGAATAGAGTAACCTCATTTAAGTCTCACTCAAATGTGAGTTTTTAACACAGCATGAAGCATTAGCTTGCTGTTCACATCAGCCTAATGAAGTAAGTGCCATTACATTTAAGGCAGACCACAGAAAACAAAAAATCCTCTTTCAGGGATAACCCCTATAATAAGTGATCATACAGCTTGTGGTTACCTGCAATGAATTTGGTGAACAAGCAGGATTAGAAGTGACTCATGGCTACTGTGCTCTCGTGATTTATGCAACTTAATAAAAGAAGCTCCAAGAGAAAATGAGACTAACATAATCACACAGGATCCAATATGTAGAGAAGTGGACCGCATTGTACTGTATATTAATCTCATAATGGAAACAGCTCACTGGATGTCATTCCCTAGAGCCTCTGACTCAGCCACCTGTGGTGGCTTTTGGAAACATGTTCCACTTTCCATATTTAAGCCCTATAGAGACAATATCATCAAAGGTTCAGCATCAAACCATTTCATTGTTTTCATCTCAAGATCTGTTCCCTGGTTGTTTTAACTGAATAGCGCTCCAGCGAGATATAAAAGCTGTGAAAACAGCTCTTTCCTGTTTCCCTGGTGACTTTGCACATCTCATGAGGTTCAGGGTGCATGATTATTTTTGTAATAAACAATAATCATGTTACAAACTTTAATTACATAGCCTTAAAAGCCCCAGGGAGTGATGCATTTACACACAGAGTGGGATGTAAATCTGCAAAAAATGAGAAAAATATATCTACTGTTTTGCTTTTCTTTAGATATCCTATAGATATGAACATGATTTCCAGAGTTTTGATAACCTACAATCCTTAAAGACTATAAAAGTATTTGCAGTTGCTCGGTGTGTGGAAAGGAAAAAAGAATCAAGCTGTAGACGTATCAAACTAGGTAGGAAAAACTTTGCTGTTCAAATTTGGAGAAGACTTTCTCCTATGTGACTTACTTGGTCATGTTCTATGCAAAAGAAGAAAATAAGATCTAAGGCAGCTTAACCCTACAGATATTCATAACTTTTTTTTTTCTGCACTGAAAGAAAACTTAACAACATTTTGTTTTCTTTCTTCTTTGTAAATTCACTAACAATAAGCTCCCTATAAGCTGTTCAAAAACATTTTGGTAGTATTTCTGTGCACTCTCAGAACAAGGATGACTTTGTTGAAAGTGTTTCCGGATATTATTAGAGTTGGTCATTCAGTGAGCATTCAAATACATCTTATATGAAACAAAAATATTAAACATTGAATACAATACTCAGTTTTGAAGTCTGAGGAGCAGAACTTGGCCCCAATTGTCTTTTCTTGTATTTAACTAATCTTATTTCATGATCCTGCAAATTAAACAGAAATAATAGCATAACTATTATCATGGAAGAACAAATGGGAAAACCCACAGCTGTTACTCCAACATTACTGAGGAACTGAGCCAACTCAGGAGAGAACTTGAACACATATTTTATTTGAATTGCGAGTACAATTCAGTAGTTAGCTGATTAAACTGTGGTTAACAGTTTAACTCTATCTTCAACTGTCTAAAATCTTGATGTCAAGTATGAGCTACACATCCCGGTTGTCTGTAGTAAACTGAGACATGTCCAAGTGGTAAAATTATCCCCTTTCTTGTCCATAACTACCTTAAAATGGAATGAGTAAAGGTGTTTATCTTGCTCCATTGACTAAAGACTACCTTTAACTTATAAATGACTATATTTAGATAAGCCAAAGTTAAAAGGACCATCTAAGCATTTCTCGAAAGGCTGTTCTAACCTGGAGTTGAAAACAGGGAGAGGTTTGAAGGGTAGCAAGATATACTTCTGCAGAAACATAGGCAGCAAAATTAAAATGATGAAAAATATACTTAGTGGGACAGAAACCATTATGACAAAGGACATAGAGAAGGCTGAGGCACTGACTGCCTTCTTGGGTTCAGTTGTTACTTCTAAGATGTGCCATCAGGCTCCCTAGGTTCCCGAGGCTAGTGATAAAAGGCTAGACCATTATCCATAGGACTGGAAGATTAAGTACAGGAGCACATAAGCAAATTCGACATACATCCATGGGACCACATAGGCTGCATCCAAGGATGGTAAGGGAGCTGGCCAATGTCACTATGAATCCATTCTCCATCACCTATGAAGTGCTGTAGCAACTTCTGAAGAGGGAAGCTCCCCTATGACGAGAAATATCAAATGTTACATCAACTATGAAGAAAGATAAGAAGGAGGTTTTTGGGTTTTTCAACCCAAATTTCATCCCTGGGAACAGTATGAAGCAAATCCTCCTCAATGTCACAGCAAGGCACATACAGGACAAGAATGTGGTTGGGAACACCTGGCATGGATTTACTAAGGGCAAATCATGCCTGACCAACCCCACCTCCTCCTATGATGAGACGACTGGCTCAGCAGGTCAGAGGACAGCAGTGGTTATTGTTGGACTTTAGAAAGTCTTCCCACAGAGTATTCTCTTAGGCATATTGGTGAGATATGAATTGGATGGATAGATTATAAAGTGGGTAGAAAACTGGCTGTACTGCTGAATCAAAGGACTGAACAGCAGTACGAAGTTCAGCTGGAGGCCAGTTACTAGTGGCATCTCAAGGGTCAGCTCTGGGGCCAGTGCTTTTTAACATCATTATTAATGGTCTGGACGACAAGAAAAAAAATGCACTTCATGTTTGCAAATGATATCAAATTGGTGAGAGCAGCTGAGAACCACTGGAGAGCAAGGCTCCTACTCAGAGGCATCACAACAACCTGGAGAAATGGGCTGACAGAACCCACATGAAGTTAAACCAAGGCAAATGCCAAGTCCTGTACCTGGGATAGGCTGGCCCCATGCAACAGTACAGACTGGGCGCTGCCCAACTGGAAAGTAGCTTGGCTAAAAAGAATCCACGAGTAGACAATTTGGACATGTATCCTCAGTGTGCTCTTGCAGCAATGAAGACCTGTTGAGGACATACAGGCATATATTGGACTGAGTCTGGTGGAGGAGCACAGGACTGCCGGGGGCTGTAGCAAAGGGTGGCTGAAAGAGCTGGGAAGATCAGTGTTAGGTCAGGAAGGCTAAGGGGTTTTAAGTGTTGTATTAAGTGTATAATGGGAGGGTAAAGACAACACAAAGCCACTCTCCTATTTGAGGTGCTCAGGGAGAAGACAAGTTGCAACAAGGGAAAATTCCAACAATTTCCACAACATAAGGTAAACAAATATCAGAACAGCTAAGCAAGCAAATCAAACATTGAATATTGCTGACAAAGTCTGTAGAATCTCCATCCTTGGTGATCTTCAAACCTTGACTGGCTAAGGCCCCAGCAATGTGATTTAAGTTAGCCCAGCTTTGAGCTGGGGCTAGACTAGACAATCTCTGGAGGTGCCTTCCAATCTAAATTAGTCTATGATTCTGAATAGTGGTATTATTCATAGTTATTAATTAATAACTGTTAATTAATAATTGATACATTAATACTTAATGTCTCACTGAATCGAGGCTCTCCTGGATGAAACGTCTGATTGCATTTTAAAAACATTATCAGTAAAAGGAAAATGTCTTGCATAATAATCTAAATAAAAAAGCACAGCTTTCCTTGTATTCGTAACTCATGTCAGTTATTCATGCTTTCTCTTTCTGATATGTAAAGCACATTTTAAATACAAATCAGACAGGGTCAAGACTTAATAATTTAGTTCTTAATTGAAGTTCAGTGGAATATAGGTAACAATGTTGAAGAGAATAATGTAGAAAATCTCACTTCAGCAGCTGCTTATCATTACATATATCTAGAACACTCTTTATTCTGATTCCATAGGTGTCTAAGCTCAAATGCAGTTGCATTCTGAGGTGGTAGGTTAATATCCCTCTAAATCTATCAAAATGCAAAGAGACAAAGCAAAGAGATTCTCTACCCTCAGAGCAAACCGAACATACCTGTACAGTGTGGAGTACAGCACACAATTGGTTTCACGATGGAACTGGTGATAGTGACCATAATTTCATAAAAACTCTGATCTAGGAACCAGGACACTTGGCTCCCACTTTGGTTCACCCTTGGGAGACTCCAACGCACATCTCTTTCCTCCAAAAATACTTCTTGAAAGGGAGGGGGAAATTCTCTACCTACCCTTTATGTTGATACTAATGATTTGTTAGCCAAGAATGCATGATGTACATGGCACCCTTGCTATGGTCATCGTCTAAGGACAGAGAAGTGGATTTCTGTGTCTTCACCTGGAATTTTGCATTTGTTTGTTTGTTTGTTTGTTTTAATAGACAACCAGTCCATTCGAAGTAGAATAAATCCTGGAAGTACAGACATGAACTCAGCTCTCACTCTTTCTAACTGGATGCTCTAATCTCGGGACTACAAAACACAAGACCAATATAATAGAAGGAGGGAGGGAATGGTGTTTAAAAACTAGAAAAATGTACATCCTTGAAATGAGAGTCAAGAGTCTTCTTGAACTAAAAAAGATGTTCTTGTATCTTATGATAGAGATCCTATTGTAAAATTCCATCTCAACTTATTCTATCTTTTTTACTTCCTACATATTTTTCCCAGTACATGCTGAGTTTTCTGATCGAGTTTCCAATAAAACACCGATTGATCAACTCAAGAAATGCACGAAACTCAAACAAACATATGAATGGAGGACTATAAGCTTCTCAGTTTTGGTAGCTTCTTAATGCATGAAAATCATGGGGGGAAGCAAAGAGATGGAGGACACATTGGTTTTGGGCTCCAGTGATGCTGGATTCGCCTGCAGCTGAGACTTTGGACTCCCCTCCTCACAGGCCCCTATTGCCTCAGTGACACGAATCCATAAGGCTATAATGTAAATAATGCATTGCTGTACTATAACTACATAAAACAGATACTCCAAGTATAGCTCAAAAAGCCTGTCTTCTGCAGGGCTGTAAACAACTCTTTAAATCAATAACTGTGCCAGTGCAATATTACTGTCACTAAGTGCTTACAGTTTTTCCAGTCCAAGTAGAACATGTCATAAGTTTCATGCTGTATTTCCTGACAAGTTAGTGGTTTATGTTAAACTTAGACTTCAAGTGACCTGACATTAATGATGTTTATCTACCACTTAGGCTGCTAGATACTAAGAAATGTTTCCCTCATTCCCAGATCAGCCAAGGCAGCCTCGATCCCCATTCTGTCATCCCAACTGGGAGCCACAACAACCCGCAGCACAAGGATTTTTACAGGAGGTTAGGGGGCTTGGAGCTTGTCTCCTGGTGATAAAATTAGAGAGGAGAATTAAAGTGATTACACTCTAAAAATGACTTACTAGAAGTGACAGGTTTTTTTAACCTAAATATTTTTTAAGTACCAAATTTGTCACTCCTGTAAGTTATATGTTACTAACTGTAAAATTATTTTATTGCAGCAGTAAAAGAAATGAAGTACTTTTAGTGAATGTTTTTAGATAAATCAGGAACCTTGTATTCAATTCACATTTTATTTGCTTATATAAGGGTTCTTTTTCTTTTTTTTCCTTTTTTTTTTTTTTTAACTGAGTTGCTGCAGACCTCTGAATCATAAAAAGAAATGTATGCACACATAGCACTGCCAGGCCTCCAGTTAGTCTCTCCTGAGCCAAAGCAATCCGCTGCACCAGGGAAATTTAAAAACTAGGTAGTTAAGACTGCTGAGGTGGTCTAGTGACAATTTAGAAGATCTGCCCAAAGGAGAGACACAGAAAGTATAACCCCATCTTCAAATACTAACTTCAAATCCTATTTTTGAGACTGGAGAGTACTTTTTGGCTTGTATTAATTTTGTGCAATTTTGATTATAATTTATCCGATAACAGAAAATATTTAAATCTGGATTAGAGCGAGATTTGCTAGTTTGTAGCCATACATAAACTACCGTGTGGTGTGAGACACTGTACAATGCAAGAGATTCAAATAAAAACTACAGATGTCATGAAAGTTACGTAATATCAATTTAAAAGGAAACAAAGTCTTCAGAACACAGATTTTTTTCTAGCAAAATTTCAGAAACAAACTAAAACATCCAGAAAGCTGGAATTCCTAAGCAACTGCTTTCTTTTCTTCTTTTTTTTTAATGTGTGTGATAAACCTCGCGCTTAAAAAGTACCAAATCCAAAAAATACTACATGTATTTATCTCTAAGTTCAGTGGATGAGACACACCAGCCATAACTATCTCCAATACACTCATTTAACCAAGGCCTAAAATGTTTGTTTCATCACTAGATATGTCTTAATAAAAGACTAATAAAGAGGAAAAAAAATGACAAAAGGGACAGCAGCACCAACGGTTCCTTTTCCAGTGTCTTCCCAGCTGGTGACCACCACCCGAAATCTTTACAGTGTATTCATAACTGAAAGTACAAAGACTGGCTGGAAGGGGAGGACACTAAAGAGGGGAAGGCTGCCTTCTTTATCACATGTAGTTTAACTTACAGCTAGAACCATTCATATTGTAAACATAATCTAAATAAAAATGCAGAAAGGTCTGTTAAAAAGGAGAACAATTTAGGTTTGAAATAGTAATGTCAGTTGGAAATAACTAGGAAATTTGTAATTCTAATTAGGTTTTTTCCCCCTCTGGTAACATAAAATGCCAGATCTCCAAGTCATCCACATACAGCCAGAAATATCTCTGAGCCTATACCACCCTGTTACAAACAGTGTGCACAACACACAGCATACAACAAACTTACACAGATTCTGGAGATAAAAATCATTGAGTGAGTCTCAGTTATCTGATTTCAAATTCACTGTCAAGGGGCAATAATTTGTCATTTCAGAACACAAAGGGGAAGAATGATGTTCCTTATTGCACAAAGACATCTCTTTACTTTAGATTATTTCCAAATGCAGCTACCGCTTAAAGGTTTGGAGTCTGATCCTTTTTTCCATAGCACAATGACAAAAAAAGCTCGGAAGCCAAGGACAGCGAAAGAGCTGATTTAGCATTTTCTCATTCTAAAATCCTCTGTGAAGGGGCTTTAAGTGCAAAGAAGAAGTGAGAATAGGTAGGTAACATGCACTAGAACTAGTTCTGTTATTAACTCTTCCTCTGCAATTTCAGGAAGGGTTAGAAAGCAACAGGGAAGGACGGTGTGGGGAGAGGAAAATTATATTTTTAAAATTCTTTGCTGGTAACCTTAACAGGAAAGAAAAAGACAAAGAATCATACAGAATGACTATGCCAGGCAGAAGAGACTGATGATAGGATAACTTAGATTTCTTGTTCACTCCCAGTTTTATTATTCATTTTTGATAGCGCCTGCAGAACCCTAGACAGTGGTGGAAAAAAGAAAAAGAAAAAAAAAGGATTCTGCACATTCTCTGAAGCCCACATTTCTTTTGGGCATGCAACTCTTCCTCAAGTTAAGAAACTTGACTTATGGTTTCCTTTCTCCTCCCGTCCTGCCTTTGGTTATTGTCCTTAAGAGCACTGTTTCAGAAGCTCTCCCTTTTCCCTCTCTTCTTGCTACACTCTCAAAATTAAACCAGACTAGGTACACAGTCTTGATTACTTTTGCTACCACTTCATAAAGCTTGCTGTGTTCTATCTACAAAAAGCAACTATTTTTCCCTCTTTCCACTATGAAAAAACTCATGCTGACAGTTCAACTGTTGTCAGCAGAGGCTGGCACGGTGATTTCTTCTCCAAAGCACTTATCATATCAGTTTTAACTACATTCAAAATTATACCATAAAAATAACATGTCTGTCCAAACAGCATCACCTCCTTCCTTCAAATTCTGTCTTTATAAAATGGAATCGTGAGATCTCTGGCCAGGACTTCAATAGTCTCCACAGTCCCAGGTAAGCTCACAATTACAGTTAGTCTCTTTTAAAACCCTTGCTTAATTGATGCCAGGGAGTTTTGAACTAGCGTACCACTACCTTAAAGCTCACTTAATGGCACTGGTATTACATATTTATATCCAGCAGAGTAAATACCTGTTTGATTAAAAATTACGCCCTACTGCTGCAGATGTGTTTAGCTTTCCAAACCACTGTATCTCAAATAGAGTTAGATATCTAAATAACTTTGCAGATCTTGGCCAAGATCTCTCAGTATTTACTGCAAAATCATTTCTATCCTGTCTTAGATCACACCTTTGCAACAGAAAAGTCCAGGTTACCCACAGCATCTCCTGCACGATTTAATCCCACATGGTAAGACAGAGCTAGAGGATCATCAGAAGACAAACTTCCATGTCTTTCATAGGACTTGGCCAGGCCAACAGAACTTGTAACTTGGACATCTACAGACACTTTGAGATGCCTGCAAAGGCTGTCACACTGCTAAAGAAAATAGCCACAAAATCCCTTGGAGATGATGCCATTTAAATGTCTTCATTCTTTACCTATAACATTTGGAAAATATCACTACAGCTTCTTACACAAGGATCAGATAAGGTTTGAGGTTTGGTCACACATCATTATTCTCTGAAATATAAAGCAGTTGTTTGAAATACTCTCTGATTAGTGTTTAGTGTTCTGGGTGTACACAGAAAACAAACTACTCATATTTGCTCAAACACACAGCCCTATGCATGCATTCACAGAACTAGAGAAAGAGAGAGTCTGTCTACATTGGCGTTTCCAGGAAACTAAATTTTTGCGGTCCTTTTCCTTAAAAAACACCGTTTAACCCTTCCCAAGCTGCAGGTCTCAGGTCAGTTGCAGGCCACTCATTGGCAAGATCTATGCGATGGCCAAGTCTTCCTGCCATGTGGATGATGATGCCTCATGGATGCACCTTTTCCCCTGTGTGGTTGCACCCAAGAGGTGTCTGACAGCTGTTACGCTTTATGCCTGTTCAGTGACAATCATTCTCGCTCACCTGCAGTCCCAGCACAAAGCCGAAGACCAAACTAATACTGGGCTAGATGAAATCATTCCTTCAGACAGATCTAGTCCATGAGGTGTCATTTCCACCCTTGGTTTTTATTACTCATCTATTGTACCCTCTAGCTTTCCTTCGCAACTGAACATGCCAGACATCTCACCACTGGAAATACACCTCAATATGGCCCAAGTTAGAAATTTTCCTTTGAAACAAACTAGATGTGCTGCACTTTACAGGCAGATGTATAAAAGGAAAAGCTTTGGCTATGCCACAAGTTACTATACCACCAAACCGTAAGGATTTAACTTTGACTTCTCTTTTTTCATTAATAGAGGCATAAGCATAATCCTCCAGGCATGAATGCCAGGAAGGCAAGGTAATGAGAATAAACGTTTAATGCTGTTGAATGGGCATAGCAACTGTACTCCCTGCCTGCAGCTAAATATCGTTACTACAAAGGCGTTCTCCCAGTTATCGCTACTAATAGTTGTTGCTGGGCAGGTATGTATATAGGAACCGTAGTTTAACAGGGAGGAAAAAAAAAAAAAAAAAAGAAAAAGAAACAGAAAAAAAAAAGGGGTCTAATCATTTTCCGTTACAGACCAGAGTTCTGCTAAAGAAATTTAATCCTTTTTCCAATATGGAAAGAAGCCAATTGTGTACAAGTTTACTGCAATTTCAGTCAGTGTGTGAACTCCAGTAACATCGACTATAGCAACTCCTTCCTCCTCCCTTAAAAAAACCTAAACAAAACCCCCACCCAAACAGGCCACTCGGACTGATAAATTCTCCCTTCCGTGCTTCCCTCCCCCACAAACGGTACCTTCAATACAGCCAGAACTTCCCCGGATCACAGGACACTGTCAGCACAGGCTGACCAATCTCAGAGGATTTTTTTTTTTCCCTTTTTTTTTTCTTCAAGATACTCCGTGTTAACAGCTTGAGGGGGTTCAATCAGCACTGCTTTGATCTCGGCTGGAACTATAATTATTTAACATTGTTACAAGGATTTCTATAATCCATCCTACCATTAAATCCCTTTTACACCCTCATCTTCTGAAGGCTAATCTGCATCCGTACACTCAGTTTGTCTCTTCAGCCGGTTTCATCAGGCTCTGGCATTCTCCAACATCCAGAGTGATGGTTCTTTTTTTTCTAATGAAATCATTTTCTTTCAAATTGAAAAGCGCAAAAGGTCTTGTGCATTTGCTACCTTTTGATGAGATAGCTATATAACACCAATATAATCCACTGTTTGCTGCAAACTTCCTCCCAATTTCATAAAACTCATTTTCTCTGTGGTATTTTCATTGAATTGATGATACATATGCGTGTGTTATATACATAGCTGGAGAAAAAAAAATAATAAAATGAACACCAGCAGATGCTCTTTGAAAATACAGCAAAGCCAAGAATAGTAATAGCGTGCTCATTTCTCTCTATACTCTCCTTGGTAAATACCAGAGGAAACATTGTATCCAAACTTGGAAAGCTAGGTAAATAAATTTGCAGTGCTTGAAGAGAAAATGGAAATATTTTATAATTATAATGTATGAAAGACACACATCACATGGAAAAAAGGACTTTAAAGGATTCAAAGGAAATAAATGGCAGAAAGAGAATGAACACAGAGCATGAACAAAATCAGACCAGGAATATAAAAGGAGATGATCAGAAATTATGAATGATCAAAAGGGACTAGAAAGAACAAAAAGCTTTCCTTTTTTTTTTTTCTTTTAAGGAAAGAAAACTTGACAAGGAAAATGACATTTTTTCAGCATGTATGTAAGAGTATACTGGGGAAACTGCCTCTTTGCTGCACGTGTTTTGTGTGAATCATTTTTAAGCAACCAAAATGTACAGACATCTGCTCCACAAAGCCCCGCGGGACTGTCACCTCGACACCCCCCGTGGCGTGACCGTCTGCATGTGTGATGGGAACACAAGTGCGGGCAGGACGGTGGGGGCGACAAACACAACGGGCAAGTATCACTGAGCCACGACTGCAAGAGAGAACCACATCTAAGCTTAGGTGCTACAGCTTTTTTGTGAAGTAAATCTATCCAGATAAATAATCTCCTACCCTCTATCTCACAATACATACCTATAAGGTTCATGAAAACAGTATACATGGACTTGTTTTATTATTACAAACATTTGCATAAGGAAGGCAAAAGGTGAACAGTACGCAGTGTCCGTTGAAAAGAAAAACTGAAGAAATAAAGTCGATGAAAACAGGATGGGCCACAAATATCAAACTCACATAGAAAAAATAAGACCTTTAAAAGGGTAAATTTTCTTTTGCTGCCCTCAACTACTAAGATAAGGTTTAGTTTATCAGCTGACAGTTTATCAATAAGCAACAGTCATAATACTAAAATACTGCTTGGACTTAGCTAATAATTAAAACAAGAGGCAGTAGATTCAACTGATTTTCAGAAGAAGAAACTAAGAGCCACTGATGCTTCATACAGGGTATTTCAGAATACCCCTTCAGCCAAATGCATGGCACTTTTTGATTGAAAAAGAAAACTGTAAAAGATAATTTTAAAAATATTAAATGTTTCCTTTAAGAAAAGATTTGTCCTTAGGGACATTTTGGACATTATATATCACAATCCTTTTCTATCCCTGGGCAACATTTTAACATCTTCTCCACTCAATTAATAATATTGGTATATTCCTGTATACAGTTACAGCAAAAATATATACAGTTATAGCAAAAATCTTACTAGCAAATAAAATAAGATCAAGACTAATGTGCATTATGCCACCACAAGACTGTATTTCACAGCTGTAATAAGAGCCATGAAATATGACTGGGTTCTTAAAATTAAAAAAAAAAAAAAAGATTACAGAAGCCATATGAGTTATAATTTTAAAAATTAACACATTATGTAAGACCTTACTATCCCACCACTGACAATGGAGTTTCTGTGAAATGAAAATGAACATCAGCCTCAAGATTTAGCTCCTACTTCTGAAAAACAAACAAACAAACGAAAATGAAATACAAAAATAACAAAAAAAACCTCACACAACACACAACCAAAACCTATTCATTTCAAAAAGTATACATGAGTCAAAACATCTTGTATATTAAGTATTTTAATAGCAAATGTCTCAAAACAGGAAGTAAGTTAGAAAATCAAGTAAACCCATGAAACAATGCTCTGTAACTAACAGAAAAAAGAAGTTACAATCTGAAGTCCTTATTCGTTGTATTCAGAATTCTGAATCTTCCTGAAGTAACATACTCAACCTCTAAGGCCCTTTTACATTGTCAGAGTGGAAAGGGGCCTTTAGCATTGCTTCGATTGGCATCCCTATTAATTTATGCAGGCTAACAGTTTGCTGAGTACAGAGAAAGTACAATGATAAAGGCAGCTCCTTCCCGGAAAAGCTTCTGACCTAAAGCCATAGTCCTACAAACACTTACGTACGTGCTTAAATTAATGCATGTCAAGCGCTCTTTGTTTAATGGCATGCTCATATGCGTTAAATTAAAAGTTTGTAAATGCTTTGCTAGATGGAAGCCTAGAAAACCAAAAATTTTTTTTATTTCTTACTACCTGGAGAGAAAAAACAAACAAACAAACGACATTGATTCTATCTTCAAATGCCAAGTTAGTCTGGAAAAATAGATTTAAGCATGTATTTCTTGCACTGTGCTACGAAGTGGCTTTAGATATTTTCAGATGCTCAAAAGTATGCTTGTTCCTATCTGCCATTAATAACAAAGTCCAGGTGGATGAACACTCCCCTGGTGACTGTAGGTAACAGTCTTTCTCCTAAAAAGTAAGTGTATTCTTGAGTCTTATGCTAACAATATATGCATTCGTACATTAACTAGTCATTAACAGACTAGTTATTAAATCCATTGGCATCAATGTGTATTCTTCTATTTACTTCAACGGGACCAGATATTTTGAAGATATGTTTTGAGATCTTTAAATTTATAGACCAAGTTTGACTACCTTGACATAAAAGAATAAATTTTTGCCTTCTGTTAGAACCTAAATTAGCATAAGCAACTGCAGAATTTGGGCATATAGCTGTATCCACAGTGCTTATTACCACATTTCTGGAGAGAAGACCATGTTAAACTGAGTGATATTTGACAGCATTTAACTCTACAAACAGTCCCCTGACACCCACAGGGCACCCCAGGCAGTGATGAGTGCTCCAGCTGAAGGTGCCCATGTCGGGTTACAGCAGTCAGCTTCAGGATTTGGTATTCTTTATTTATGCATACAGACTGCTTAATATAGATAAAGCAGAGCTCTGGCTGCTGGTGAGCAAAATAAAGTCATATTTCACAGTTATGATGTCATCAAAGGACTATATTTCATGGCTATAACATCTTTGCAAATATATACATAAAGTGGTATCCCCAAGGAGCACTACGTGCTAAGTCTGCCTGAGGTCCAGCAAGGTGGACCTCCTTAAATTCCATTTAATGTACATTAAGATTTGAATATCAAGGAAGTCTAAATAGCCTGAGGGAAGAAAAGGCATTCTGAGTTTCATATACTGTAGCATTCTTGCCATATTACATGAATTTTTCTATATATTATGTGCTATGTTATCTTCAATTCACTCTTTCAACATTTCAGCACACTATTTTCCTTTTATGCATTTATCTGTGCATATATGCTTTATATATTATATGTAATTACAAAATTACAACTCAAGTGAATCTCATATAATATATAAGCTATCATTGATGCAGTCTCAGAATTTCAGATCTTGAAAATAGAATTTGATTACTTTATTCACTCTAACACAATATCACTGTAATATCAGCCTTAAGCAATATGGGCTGCTAAAATCATTTGGTTCCATTTTTCCAAAAAGGAAAACTGATAGGATTATTTTCGTGATAAATTAATTTTACCATGTAATTGCAATTATGACTTCCAATTAATGAATGGTTTCAGCCTCACTAACTAGGTCAGCATTTTTCTTTTAAAAATATATCATTTTTCTCCTTAGATAAGCAACATGATATGTCCAAGCTTTGGGGAAATGCACATAGCATTTTTACAGGGCAATGATCCCAGAAGCTGAGAAATGGTGAAAGTAATGTGACAGGCTTTGGTACATATTCAAGAGACTTTTTGTGTCTTTTATGAGAAAAAATAAAAAGCAAGCAGATGGCAAAAGGGGTTTTAATAGGGAGGATCACACTTTCTAAGTTCTACCAGAGTATTATTTAATTTTGTGACTAAGTTCCCCAGTATGTAGAACACTATGAGACCAGTAGAGCAACTAATCTATTATATCATGATTGTCAATATGCATACAACATTGTAGAATATATTGACAAGCAGGAAACTTCAAGGACACGTTTTGTGTAATCAGATGTATTCCTACAGAAAAGCATTAAAGGAACCTGAAGTTTACTTCATGTATCATGTAGGACAGAGTCCAGTGTTCCTCATTGTCCATTCCTCTGTCAGATCATATGTTGCAAGAACACTTCTCCAGTGTCCCCTGAAGATGTCCTCAGGCATGTATACCCAATTTTAAATTCTACATTGTCCCTCTCCCATTCACATCCCTGTCAACAACCTTATCACGCTGTGTTTCGATTCCAGATGATTCACGTGTTGTGACACGAAGATACAGGAAAGAAAATTAAGTTGTAAAACAAGGATTAGCAGGACAAGATGAGAGAAAAAAAATCCTTGGAAGAGGCTCAAAATTTGATGGCTAAAATGTTATGGATATAGTAATTAAACTAAATGCTGGCTCTTATCAGAGTGCAACACACCAAAATATCTATTGTTTTGTTGTACTTTTTTTTCTTTTTCTGCTGCTAGGAATAGCCATATATTTAGAGAGCACCTCTTAAAGAAAATTTTCATGAAAAGTTGAGATCCAATACATACTTTGAAAAGTTGACAGTATCAAATGCTAAGCAGTTCTGTAACTGGGGATTTTTTTTTTTTTCCTGAGAATAAGTAAGGCAATAAAAACCATAAAGTACAAATCACAATAGGGAAAGTATTAAGTTAATAAAGTTTAAAATTATACATACTTTATTAGATTACAACAAACCATATGAAGCATTTACAATGTTGCATTACACAAACCTTGAAAACAGGACTGTACTACACCTCAGAAAACTTTCAGTGAACGTTTATCATGAGCGCTGTCCAGATAGTCTCAGGGTTGTTTTGTGGGGTTTTTTTATGAGAACTAGTATTTTTATATATATATATGCAAGCCAAAGATTTAGGAACCGATTAGTGGTTTTGGCACCATACTACGAGTATCAAACTTCAGATAACTTAATGAAGGGTTTTTTTCCCCACAATGATGTAATTTGAAATTCAGTCTCCCTTAAGAACCACCCAACCCAAAATGCATATGCGTAACACTCTGGAACAGTATGTCCATAGTATGCATTGTACTGTCTTTCTAAATTATCCATGATAATCCATCTTTGTGGTTTCATGCTGATGAAGCATCTTTAAAATCAACACGGCTATTCTGCCACAAAATCAGAGAAGCACAGACCTGAACAAGTTCACCTTGAATATTTTCTCTAAGTAAAATGATTTTTACCGCTTTATCCTCAATCTTTGAAATATATCAGCCAATGTTTTGTTTATAACAATTGATATGCCACTGCATAAGCCTGCAGTACTCATTTTAGACAAAATTATGGAAAATACTGGAAAGTTTTTCTATCTGTAATCTCCAAGAAACAGTTGTGAAGTCAAGTATGGCTGTTCATGTTTTCCAGCTTGAACACATTGCTTAATGGTCTCGAGGGAGACAAAGTGGGGCAAGGGCAAAGAGTAAGCTATGATGGCACAAGTTAATTAATTTTTTCCTAAAATATCATAAAAGACGCACCAGACACACTAGACTGCTTGCCTACACTGGCAAAACAGGCATACACAACCATCTTCTCCACAAATATGGTTTAATATGCTATAGAGTAAAAACAGTTTTTGGAATCAGCCCTGATTATTAAAATGCTCATACAGAAAGCTTTGAAATATTTGGGGAAAACAAACAAACAAACAACAAAAAACCAGGGGCTCAGATGCCCTCTACACAGCTGTTTTAGAAAGTCTAAGCTAATCAGCCATCTGCAGGTAGAACTAGGAACAGTGGCCATTATGCAGCCACAGCTCTCCAAACATAGGCTTTAATCCTTATCACTTGTGCCTACCTAAATATCAGCACAGCTATATTATTACACTAGTTTTAGCTCCAGGCCATACTTCTGAACATTTGGTTCCAGGGTTTCTCACTGATGTTATTAGACCATGTTTAAAAAACTAAAAATTTTGTCACTAATCAAAAATGAGGTCTGACGCTATTAAGAAAACCATGCTTACTTTTGCCATGTTGGTGAATAAGCACTGAGTGATTGCATAGAAGAGTTTCTTGTAGCATTTCTGTATGACCATCATTATTGCACTTTACAAAGCTCGTTTACAGACACCCTTGTTCAAAGCCGACATCAAGGAGAGAAAATAAGATGTTCTATTCAATCCGTACCTTTCTTTTGAGCATGTGATGGTAAAGCACCCTAAAAAATGAAATGTGGTAATTAAAAACCTAAACCCAAATGTGCGCTAAGCTGGTCTCACTGAGCTAAACACAGATATTGACTCTGAACCATTCTGGACTGTTTATTTTTTTGGGTAAATACTAGTATCCGGTTTGTCACTCACATGTCACATTAAATTTTTTACTCTCAGCAAAAGCCAATTCTTTTGAATGGAGGTACAATGGTTCCTGGTGATAACATTTTTGTTGGTTTAGTTATATTATTCCAACTTTTATGATATGATGTCTTAAGAGAGAGTAAATAAAGCACTTTTCAAAGGCGTAGGAAGAATTTTTGTTTTTTCTTTAATGATATGCTGATATGCTGACCACAGGATACACCACTGAAGCCAACTGAAACCTGCCAATTTAAGAAATAAAGTCACTGGCACCTCTCACTAGGTGTTTGCATCCAGCTTTGCATGGTAAATAACACCATGCTGTGTATATAGTTTAATACATTAACACATCCGTCCTTCAATTGTTCAAGCCAGTGTTGCTATGCAGTATTCTGCATCCAATAATCTTAGCTGAATTAACGAGAAAAACACAACAAAGAACAAAATAGTTGTGGACCGATTACATGTCCCCTTTGATTCTCACCCCATCTGTTTCCAAAACCAGACATTGTTTCCTGGCCCTTTGCAATTACCAGGGTGTTATGTTGCCTTTATGACCAAACTAGAGTGGAGACAGCTGAAAAGTGCAAAGCTTTCTGCCAGCCTCTGCAGGTCCCTTGGCGCATGAAACTACAAGAAACAATGTATTGTGATGCAGATGTTCACTGATTCCCTGCAGAATTTCACAGAGTAGGTAGGAGTCCTTCACTGTGTGACCTACAGGGATTTGTACTTTACATAATATCCGCTATATAGCATATGATGTCCAGAGCGAGGTACCTAGTGAATCTGATCATTCGTCCCTTGCACATGCCTCTCCCAGTTACCAACTTTTTTTCAGAGAACAGGAAGTCTTTAGTGCTTCAAATGTAAGTGCCAATCAAAACAGAATACATTTCTAATGTGTATCAGCTTTCATTCAGAGTTCAACACCTTTTGAGTCAGGCCAACATTCTTGCCTCGTGTTGGACATCCACAAGTACAAAAGAATTTAGGAATTTAGTCTAGAAACTTGCTTACTTGCATATTAAGATGGTTTCCAAAGAACAATTTGCACCTAACATACTGAAAAATGAAAAGCCTTGCTATGTCAACTAAATATCTTACAAATGGGTAAATAAGGGTCCAGGAATAGTAAATGAATACCATCAAACTAAAAACTTAATAGACTTGAAGGTTTTAGATAGTTTCGCATTTCTGAAGCATTTTGAATAGCATAAAAATGAAGTTTGCACCTGAAAATATTATTTAAATAAATAACAATTATTTAAATAAAATTAAAATACTCCAAATGTGAAACGTGCATACAAAAAAAGTTACTTCTAAACAAAGTTCATTTCTACAGCAACTAATTTTGAAATTAAATTCAAATTCGCATATACATATTAACTGTCTGAAACAATGATAAGGAAATGGCATCCCAACTGACAAAACAGTTGGAATGCTTGACAAGGGCTCAAGTATTCAGTGATGAACTTGCTGCTTTTTGATATTTTAAGTTGCAAGTCAAATGAGGTAATGCTTCTCTCCAAGTTTACAAAATCCTACTATTTTTGAACCTTGAATTGTGAAAGGGATGCTTCAAAAGTCACCATAACAGGTTACATCAAGAGAGGAAATATCTCTAGGTTTTCAAAATTTAATATTGCCTAGTCACATGATTGTAGGGAAATGATATTATACCTCAATTTTCTCTTAAAGTATTGGTGACCACTATTTCTGGCTAGAGGGCACCTTTTCATTTTGTCCAAGTGTGGACGTTTTCATTTGCCAACTGTGACCAGAAAATGAAAATTTTCCCCATGCCCTGATTTTATCTATTATACATGCTCAGTAGGTCATGCAACAGCTTGTTTCCCACAAAAGTCAAATTTGCGTGTGGGAAAAATGACAGCAAAGGTTTGGTTGCTACTTCCGTGTGAGTTTATGTAGCCACTCACCTTCTCATCTTTCACGCCTGTACAGGGAGCAGTCTGCCAACAAGGTCAATTGCCAGTTTCGGTACTAAGTGTTTGGTGAAGGTAAAGGAAGGTTAATTACATGTGCCAAAGAACGGTTCTGGGCATTGAGGCCACGTAAGGCCATATTTATGCGCTGGGAGATTTCCTTAGCCTTTACATGGGTGACTGCACACAAATGACCTCCGGAGAGCGGTCCCTGCAATGCTGTAACTCCTGCACCTTGGTATCTGCTTGGGCAGTGTCAGCTAGCCTCAACCAAAATCACACCAGGGACCATTTTAAAACTTCACAAGTACACACTACTCAGCTTCTGTCACTACTGAATTTACTAACACAGGTGTAGCCTATCTTTCCTTCCAGTTCTTAGCCCTGTATCTTCTCATTACGAGAGAGAAATGTGCTCATCACCAAAGAGCAGAGAGGTGAGGCCCTGGGGCAGCTCCTACAGCCAGCAGAGTAATTCCTCAATTCCAGCTGGTCAGGGCAAGATAGATATCCTGGTGCTCCTATAAAATGGTCCCAGGTTGTACACTAATAATGACTTTTAAAATATAATATATTTAAATATTAGTTCTTACAATCATCTGATGATACAAGAATCTCAGGTTTTATTTCCAAACAATGGAGTAGGGGCGAACTTCAAGAGTTCATGATTTTAGCAGTAAGTCCCAATGATGTAGAGATGAAGTCTCTAAGTCGTAGGCACTAACTACATCATAAAGGTCAAACAAGTTGAACATAGTAACGTAGTGCAAGAGTACTTGGGGAACAGTGGTTTTAGTCAATCATCAGACCTAAAATGGAATGATGCAGAGTTCTGCAGACAGAGTTTCAGGTCATCAACACAAATCTGGGCTACACATGGAAAACAGCTGGCAACATTACCGTCCTTGGAGACTTGGATCAGTTCCATACACAAGACCGAAAATTATTTGAAGTCCTGTATTCAACACACAGGGGTGATGACCTCTTAAAACAGCTCCAGTATTGGAATCCAAACCATGAAGTCAGTGGTCCACTAGAATTTACTTCACTTACCTTAATAGTATTCAAATGTCAAAACAAGACCTGCAGTGTCAGGGCTAACCTGATGACCACTACCCCCTTACTTTTGCTATTATGCATCTGCACAGCCCCCTCCTGGTTCCAAACCAGTGATGGAAACCAGATCAAGATCCCCAGAAATCTTCCCCTGTTTCTCCCAGGTCCCCTCTCAACCCTCAGTATGGCAGCCCAGCTCTCTGCTTTTAATCCAATACCCACTTCACTACAGAAGATTTATTTAGACTGCCTCTTGTTTCATAAAGGGCTCCAAAAGTCTGTAGTGTTTTTTGACACTTTGTTATAATGTTTCTATGACCCCCCTACCCCCTCCTCATATACCACCCCACCACCCAGCCTCATTTTCATACGGATACAAAGCATCGGGATAAAATGATGGTTCATTATAGTGGTACAGAGCTCTTATCTTCATCCGGCAAGAGTCATTTCCTTCCAAAGATTGAAATGCAAATGTGAAAATTAATGATAACTGCATTATCTGATAGCAGAGATAATACCGATTCACTGTCAGAGTAACACACAGTCGTTCTATGATTTCCTCTGCTTCTTCACAATATTCTTCTTACTGTCAGACTATATCTATGGTTAACTATGTTTCATGGATTTTTGTTAATTTACATCAAATAGCATTTCCAAGATCTTATATCTACCACATTTCCCCAATCAAAAAAGAAATGAAATCAGGACAGTAATCTCCAAGTCCTTCTTAGGACTGGTTTAAAAAGAAAGAAAGGAGGGGGGGGAAAAAAAAAGAAAAAAGAAAAAAAAAAAAGAAAAAAAAAGAGGGGAAAAAAAAAGTAAAAATAGGAAAAAAATCCCTATCATTAATGTCTGTTTCCATCTTGCTGTGGTCTACCAACCATTCCAATCTATATGATACACTTTTGTTTTGTAACCTGAACTAAAAAATGCAGAGTAAACCCAACAATCAATACATATTTACAGTGATTCTTATGAATGGTCACAGGAAATCTATTCAAAAAAGGTTTTCAAACTACCTTTTCTAGCAGGTAAATTGTGAATCTGGCATGTCGGATGTTCCCTAGAACCTTTCTGATTCACGTCTTGCTAACAATTCTCCAGAATTCACAGGAAAGACTGTTTCTATGTTATTAGAAATTAATAGCAGCACAGCTCAGTATATCATGATTTTAAAGCATTATTTAATTTTTTGTTTAATATTTTTCTTACATTTTCTGATACATTTTAAGAAAAATATCAACCTGTAATAGTAATTAAAAGAAACTAGAGTGTGCTACATTGAACTATCCTTCGTACTTTTTTTCAACAGTTTTCTGATATTTGTATAAGAGTTATGACAAGTCTTCTGGGATGTAACATGAGTTGTGATTTCATCCTGCTTTATATTATCAATAGCAGAAGCTCTGTTCTCTGCTGATTTACCAGAGGCAGAACTTTACACAGGAAAACTTTCACTTCATGTAGAGATCAATGTAAACAATACATAAAAAATGAATATAAAATGATAATGAGAGTTTAAGGTCTTATTTTCCACACCATAGTTTTATTTTCATTTTGGATATGTGGACAAACCACATGTTCTCACTTTCTATGAAAAATTCAGACACATTTCAAAAGAACTTCTAAGACTGACTTTCAAGACTATCCAAGTCACCAAATCAGCACGTTCTGCAAGAAAGCTGTGCTCTTTTACAGCTATGAAAGTAAGAAATCATGTAGAGAATAAGGACAATCTAGGTGACAGTATACTGCATGTGAATTAAGAAAAAAATCCCTCTTCAGGACCAAGACTTTCTGAGTGGCATTTATTTCACCTTTGTAAATGTCCCATACCGAGTTCCCCAACTGCTAAAACAGAGAATATTTCCGTGTCGTAAAAGGCAGATACAGCTTCACCGACAGCTGAAACACTCACTGGTTATGGGATCTCTGTGGGAAGAAAGTCAAAAGAACTGAGCACATGGTGGAGTGGGTTTGGAAAATCTTTTTGGCTTAGTCAGAAATAGTAGACTGCTTCCCATCTGTCTACAGTGAAAGAACTTTCCCTTGCATATTACTCACATAACAGGTATGGGATGTCTTCCTCTGTATTGTTTTATTCCATCACTACAGAATAATAACCACAGAATTTAGAAGAGCACAGAGAACTTACCGTTCTTAACATGGCTGGAATACACAATTACTGGAGAAATAAATATTGGGAGTTCTTTATGTGGAGGACTGCTAGGACTTTTTCATGATAAATGCATCCAAATGGTATAATATTTATACAAGCAATATATAGTATATTCATTTATTCATTCCATTTTAGTTACATGGAATTATTATGGTTAGCCAGTCTAACTTCTCCCAAAGTGGAATCTACCCTATTTAAAAAGTCCAGTGTTTACCACAGAACTGGATCATGTTCTCTAGGAAAGTATCTCATCCTGAATGTAAATATTTCTAATGACAGATGCATGACTTTTCACAAAATCTTCCAATAATTAACTTTTTAAGCACTAAAATCTGTTCTTTGTGTCTGAAATTATGGAGCTTCAATGTCCATTTAATCTTCTGATACTTTTGCTAGAAAGGTGCCCATTGTTATCAGATTTTCACTCTGAATTTAAAGTAGGTTGAAATCAGGTTGTCCTTTAATATTTTATTTGATAAAATAAATAGGAAAAGGACCTAGACTTTTTCACACCAATCCTTTCAATATTCTAGTGCTCTTCTCTAAACCTGTTTCAAATTTTAACATCATTCTTGAAGTGTTAATGCAGGACACAGAACCCCGTTTCACCATCAAACAAGGCTGTTAAAACAGACAAGCAGGAGATTTGACAACCTACACATACTTTTTAGCCACAACTCTCTTTTGGGCTCAACCCTGGTTCACTAAATCCCAAGACTATCAGAGTGCTTAAATTAGCCAGGATTTAGCACATTTAACACATCGATCTGTTGTTGATAGAAGTACAGTTGTCACTTACAGACAAATAGGTTTCCCAGCACAAATATGTTTTAAGCAGACTAGATATATTTAAATTACTCGATCCTTTTTTCTGTCCCCTGTAACTATTAAAAGTCCTGACTTCTAATAAATCAATACCAATTTTCTGATGGTTTTTTTCTTAACACATTTTAAAATGTCATCTTACTATCATTAATGAAGCTACTGATAGATTTTTAGTCACTTTTTACTTTTTTTCTTTTAGTCAGGTATTACAGTTCCTAGCATCTGGTTTCATTCACTGTTTTCCCATTCATTTTCAGCTTGTATTTTTCTATTTTTGGGGGGTTTTTTTGTTTGATTGTTTTTTTGTTTGTTTGGTTGGGGTTTTTTTGTGTGTTGTTTTGTTTTGTGGGGTTTTGGTTTTGGTTTTTTTGTTTGTTAGTTTTAATTCCCTTCCAGGTAAAGTCAACATTGCCTTCATTTTTATTATAGCATTTGGAAACTCAAAAAAATTGTTCTTAAACATTTCCAAGTTATGATTAATACTCTTTCATTCAAATCTTTTCTCCCTTTTGATACAGTTCATATTTCCTGTCTCTTAAAATGACAAGTACAGTGGACTGAACAATACAGGCATGACCAAGCACTAATTTCTAATTCTGAAAACAATTTTTCTTTGTCCTTCAAGATGACATAAAATAGGTAATTTCCTTATATTGGGTTCAACAATATTTTAGTTGAGGGGCCTGTTATCTGAAATTTTCGGAGATTTTAAGAAAGTTCTGGTATGGAAGCATAGAACCTCTAGGATATTTCATTCATAGTTCCCCAAGTTTAGGAGGTTTTGTTCTTACATAGAACAGATATCCAGTAAAAAAGGGAAGGATCCTGTTCTCCTGTGTGATGGCTGGTCTGTAGAAGACATGCAGGAGATCCACCTTTTGTGTCAAAACACTGAGCACTGGTCTCACATGCACTGATATCCTAGCAACAATACAAAGGGTATAGAACTATAAACATCTGCATGTATCAAGCCGTCCAACTGATAGCAAACAGTATATTTAAAGCTATAAAATGACCTCTGCTTCCATGTTAAAAAGCACAAATCTTTTCATATAAACTTTTTTAAGCCCAGTCTTGCTTTGCAGACTCTTTCTATTTCTTGGACTGGCTATAATGGCAAAGGATCAGGTCCCTTACTATGTGTCCACATACAGTCTATTGACCTTAGTTTCGATCATTTTATAATAGTCTTCTCATTAAAAATAATTTTTTAAAAGTGAGGACAAAATCAATGAAAACTGAGGATAGTTTAAAAAACATTCGGGTAACACTCAAGGTGACTACAGAGCGCAGGCATTATCTGTGCAATTTCTTGATGGTCAGTGAAGGTCACAAGACTATGTGATCTGCAAGACTACTTCAGCAGAAACTCTTTGAAGCTACAGCACATTTAACTTTAGATTTTTCTTCATAAAAGTATTCTAATTACAAAGGCTTGAGAACGCATGTGAACCATTTAACAATGCAAATTTTCAAACAAAATAAAACTCTAATTAATGCCAGAAGCTTAATTTTGACTCAGCCGTGAGCAAGTTTTCAGTAATGAATAACTCACAGAACTTCAGTCCCTGGCAAGTACTGGCTCTGAAAATAACAATACGTTCTCTTAGTGCTAAAAAAAGAAAAAAAAATAACAAAAAAGCTCTACTATTTATATGAATCCTTGAGTTGTCACAGTTCACATTATCAGCTGACAGTAACTTGTATCACGCAGAACGCAGTCATTGTTGGATTAGAGAGCTGCACTTCAGTAAGGAAACCAGAGGCAGACCAGGTAACAAAGGTCATCAACTCTTTAAGGTAACATCTCTACTATGAGTTGGTAAAGTTGCTGAATAAAAGTTCTTAATTATTCTGTTTGTGCTGTGCTAAAATATGTTCTTAAATAAGCGAAGTATTTGAAGCCTTTTTTTTTTTTTCAAAGATCTGAAAGTTCTCTTTGTACTGCATGGTGGAAAATGATCTTCTGCTGATTTTTTCTTTTTCTATATAAGTTAATAACCAAATTCATTTCATAAAGCATGCATGATGGAGAGCACGGTATGCGTATCCACTCCTTTCTTCATACATATTATACCCTTGTAAAGAACCAATATTTAAATAAAACAAAAATGCTCATTTCATGTCAGTGGTCATCAGTTTTCTGAAGTCAAAATGAATTTTCCCACATTCAGCTTTGAGTTCCATCTTATTCCATGTCAAATCTACCAATAAATATTACAAGAAATATACAGAGCTTACCAATTTTTTTTCCAACAAAATACAAAAATACTCCTTTTACTCCATACTGTCATAAAAGATCTCTCTGAAACTTTTGTAGAAAATAGCTCATATAAAAAGCAGTAACAGCCCACAAAATATTCAACAATGTTGAAATACACTAAAACCAAAACAGTAACAAAAGAAATACTTATTTCAGATAGAGTTTATTGATAATAAAATTAAAAACAAGCAATATGTTAATCACTGACAGCCTTTAAGTTTACTATGAAGCTGGAAAAGGCCATACTGAGATATCCAAAGACGTCTTTTCTATTTTTTTAAAATATACGGTAATGTATTTTAATACTAAATCTTGTTTTCACATAACAGCATAGTGCTTTATACAGAATATCAACTTATTTGTGAATTATCATTAAAAACATCTGAAATGACATCATAATAATTAGATATCCTATGTCTTCATTTTTGTTTGCATTATATTTTCCAGTTATGGGTTTCTGAAAATTACACTTAGTTTTGTTCTTCTCTTCAAGAAGAGCATACAGGAATTTTCAAAATCAAGAAGAGATGAAAATGTGATTGAAATATAGGACTTTTTTTCTAATGAAATATTATTACTGGAACTCTTTTCTGATGTACTCATCCTTTTTACGGAAAATTTCTATGAGAGATACAGCTGTCCTGAGTGTATGTTTGGCTTCTGATGTAAATGTCCCAACAACACTATTAAAATATAGTAAACATAATGGATTTTTAAGGCCCACTCCAGAATCCATACCCATGAAAATATTGCATTGAATTCAACTGCACAATTGCCTAATTGAGAAATGCAATTTACTCCTTTGTCTTAGGTACTTTTATGGTACAACAGGGGTTTTACATATTTATACTGAAAAGATACCTGGACAGTATTCCCATGTTACCATCACATCTTCTATCTTAGCAATGCTATGTTTGCACCAACTTCACTGTGCATAATAGTTACTATGAATTACCGGTTTATTGTGAAATTATTACACTACATTGACTGCAATCCAAGGCATGCTAAATAATTTCTATCAAGCTAAAACAGGTAAACAGAGTCCTTGAAAATGTCAGTAGATACCATTCCTATTCGTTAAGCTCAGCATGTTTCTAAATGTAGGCACAAAGCCTGAGCAGAGGGACAGGCATTTGGTCGGTCTTCTGGCTTCAGAAAACAGCAGAAAAGCTTCTACCTTAATACAACCATGGAACTGAGAACTTACTGATAATTTTTTAATCCTAAAATTCTAAGCAGCAACAACATTTTCCTTTATATCAAAAAGGTATGTAAGGCATTTTATGTTGAACAGTTTACAAAATGGTATAGCCAAAACATTTTTTTAATTCAAGAACTTTATCTTAGTACTTATCCATCAATGTCCTGAACTCGAAAGGATCACAAAAGAAACAGTCCTTTAAAAATCAATGCAAAGCATAACCTATCTACTAAAATAATAATATTAAAAAAATATTGGAATTTAGTTTAAGACATTCTCTTCGTTTTCAGTTGTTTTTTCCTACCTGGCCCATCCCAATCTTCAGTCTCCACAGCAAGCTGCCCTGGTTTCTCTGACCTTGCATCAGCATCGGATTCTGCTGCCTCCTGGATGCCTTCTTCATTGCCTGAAAAAAACAATCAAAGAAATATGGTATTGACATATTTCAATAGCAACTTTTAGGCTAAGCTCCTACAATATTCAAACAACTGCTTACATGTGCGAGTAAAAACATATGCGTGCCTACAAAGAGAGAAAATGGAAAAAAAAATTATTAGACATGCAAATATCTGTGAGTTCCCAGTGATTTAAACAAGCCCTCAGCATTCAATGCTTCCAGTTCTGTGGAGAGATGAATCTTGGAAATTAGTGTTTACTCCATATACTTAAAAAACAGAATCACAACTTACATGGAATTCTGTAAACCAATGAATAGAAAGTCATTAAGTTTGTATGCACAAATAAAAGAAAGAAATGAGCTTGTTGCTCCCCAGGAACATACACTTGCAGTTATGTGTTTTCTTGAATTGACACCTAACTGTTTCTTATGCATTGCGGATTAATGACACCAAGTACAAAAATATGGTCCACTAAAGGTTCCTGCTTTTCAGGCAACTAGTGGCGAGCTATGCTGTGGTGTTTCAGCATTTAAGGAATTTGCCCTTAAAGGTCATAATCTACCAGCAAGTCCCTATGATAATTTGCTCCCTTATCAAGCTTTATGTAAAGAAACGCAAAATTTCTGATGAACTGTGGAATTTCCACCATCCAGAAGTACTACAGACCATCTGTCTGCCTTCAGTAATTATCCACTATAAGGTTGTATATAGGACACATGGAAAATGATGATAAGCTTAATTTTTTACTTGAGGAACTCCTTACTGAAAGTGCAGTTACTTCAGTTAAACAAAGTTTCTAGGCAAGCTCCATGCACAAATACTTTGAAATAACTGCTACGAAAAATTACAGTGAAGGTGAGGGGTTCAGGTATTAACATAAAATAATCTGGCCACAGCGATACGTTAAATGACATCTCCAAGGGCTTATCCAGGCCAATATTTCACTATATTTGTAGGGCTTTTTTTGTTTCGTTGGTTTGGGTTGGTTTGTTTGGGTTTTGTTGTTTTGTTTTTTGGTTTTTACTACTAATCAATCCAAGAAACTCCTACATAGGAAGGCACTATCTACACAATTAACTACATCAGTCAAATAGGACTGAATTATGGTTTAATTTTTTTCAGCAATCTTGAAGTTAACTTTTTTAAAAATGATGTCTAACAGAAAAGTGGCACCACTAGAAAAGTAATTATGTGCATTTAAGAATCTGAAAATCGGATTGTTGATCTGACAATCGGAGAGCAAGGAGGAGCAAAAAGCACAGCAATAAAGCAGTAACTTGTAATTTTTTTCCTACTCATGATAACAAAAGCTTTTATTAGCAACATAGGTAAAGAAATGTGATTACAAGAAACCATGCCAGATTCCCATACGTTATCATTGGAGCTATATTTATACCAGATAAGATTGTGACCCAGAGTTTTCAAGTACATGAGTATATACAAACACTATAAAGTATTAACTTATGTGCACGTGTAACATCTCGTAACAACACATTCTTCCTTGCATTCATAAAACAGTTTTTCAAATCCTAAGTATAAGAGCCTGCTAAACTACTTCTCACACAAACACAATACTCACAATTCTGTATTCACTCCAGACTTTGATAACTAAAATGTAGTTCAGTGAATTTGTAGTACTAAAAATATGGTCCAGTGTTTATAGACACTTAAAGCTAAAAGACATCACTAATATCTTGTATAATTTCTCCGTTAAACACACTGTATGTTTTTCCCAGGCATTTGAAGTTCACATGCTTCAGTTCAACCTGGAGTTACCTTTCAGAAGACAGTCCTGAATACTCACATGCTGAAAAAGCTATCAAGTTTCTTACAAGTAGTTTTCGCAAGTATTTGGTTTTTTAACCAACTACCCTGTTTTGAATTAGCATTTATATAGTTATTTAGTAGTAACCAAACAGAGCTTTGCTTTTTTCCAGATATTTTTACCTTCATATTTCTGCTTTCATAGATACTTATTTATAGGACAATTTTCCAAGGTTCAAACCTGGCAAGATCAACTCTAGTTTTCTCCAAAATGTTGGAAAGCACTTCACAGCAAGGGCGATTCTGATTATGAGTTTCTAACTCAAGGTCTTTCGGCATACAAAGCTCTTAAAATGTTCCTTGCATGGAATTTTTCTACTAAAGAAAATGTTTTTCTTCCATGGTAAACAATAGATCTATAATGGACTCAATCAGAACAACAACAATAAAAAAATATATTAATAAGAAGAATTCTTTTAGATAGAGCCCAAGCATGGAAAATTTTATCTCCAAAATATAAGTTTTTCCAGGCTATAATATATGCAAACCTGGAGTTATCATGCAAATTTGAGCATTTTTTCAATCAATGCAACCAACCAGAACATCAAACAAACAAAACTATTAGAACTGAAAGAAGAGGAGAAACTTACGTGAAAGGATTGGGCTGAAGGGCAAAAGAAGGACAGAATTACAGCTAAGGTATACAACCTACGGCACACAGTAGTTAAGTATTTGGGAGATGAGGAAAGATCTAAAAAATGTATGTTAGCAGATGGCTTAACTTTTCATTAACTTGCTTTTTCGCGGTTCGTGAAGTATGGTGTGTTACGTGTTTTCAAGTTTTCATGAATCAATGCATGTCCTGTGCAAATGGAGTAGAACAAAATGTGTAGGATTTACACTATGGAAAACTTTATTTTGCATCTAGAAGTATTTTAAATTATTTTCATTGATATTTTCTATTATTCAGTAACTACCACGTCCATGCATTACACACCTGACATACCACAACACTGATTTCTCCTGTTCCCTCCATACTGAAGGGATCTGCTTGTGCCACCATCCAGCGCCACGTTACTGTGGGCTTCAGAACCCACCAGTGAAGCAAGTCTATCCCAGGCTCACCTGAGCACCAAGGTCAGATGAACACGGACAACCAAGTCTGTCCATTTGGAGCAGGAGACACTGCAACTTTAAGCAGCCAAAAGGAGGCTTAGCACAACAGCTGATAACAGAACACATCTCTCAAGCTTTTTTCTTTTCTTTCCCCTTAATGCTGCTTTAGCAGCTACCATTTGTTTAGCACAAAGGAGTTTATTTCGTTACAGAATTTATTTTCTTTCCATTGTTTACTCTTTTTGTTCACTCACTGACTATTTTCCAGTCTCAATAAGACTATTTTTTTAATATTTATTTTAAAACTGATTACATTTTTCTTCAGTTTACAGGTGTAGACATTTAATTGGATCCAGGACATTTTTTTTTCTTTCTTCCAAGTCAAATCAGGTGCTTTTTGCCTTATATATACCACCTACTTCGCTACTAACCTGTTGATTCCTTTACAGTGCCATGGTTTTCGTTTTTCCTCATGCTTATTTCTTCAGTTTGCTGCTCAATTACATTTTATATTTAAGGTAAAGGAGAAGCAACTTTTTACCATCAACACCAAAGCATTGTCTAGACATATTAGCAATGATTAATGCTCTAAAATGAAGCAAAACCTGCTTCTGTTTAAGTTTTTCCTTCGGGCAACTAAGATCAGTAAAGGAATACTGTCCTTTAAAAGAACATCATTGAATAAAAAAAAAAAAAAGACTCATATGAGCAAGAATCTATAATATCATGTAGTACATTTAGTCATGAGTCAATTAAGCCTACTGGATTTTCAGTTATTTCTCTATATTTGGTATTAAAGCTACACGTTCGTCCCCTCTGACCTTAGATGTCTGAAAGTTAAGCAAGTCCACACTAGTTCTGTAGGTGCTGCTAGAGACAGGGAAGAGAAACCCCCACAGTGACTCATCCTGCTTGAGGATGCCTGAGATCCATGACCCCTCTTGCTGTCTCCGATAGTTGAAATGAATCATCCTCTGAAAGACACAGCTTAGACTAGGAACCTATCTTTAGCCAGCTAAAGTTACGTGAAACAAATCTCTGCCTTATGCTAAAGTGCTGAATACACAGAATACTGCTTAACTAAGAGAAAAAAAAGAAGTCTTATTCAAACAACTTCAACACTGTAATACGAACAGAAGTTTCTTACCAACATTAACTGTTTCTGTTGCTCTACAAAAACAGTTCAAGGTTTTTTAATGTGTTTTTTAATATTCTAGTGTTTATCCAATAGATGCAAGTAAACACACTAAACCACTGTAATTCAAGGTGGTACAGCTGGTCAGGGAATCTGAAGACTGTAGAAGAGATATATTACCAGAAAAACGAGAGAGAGAACTCTAACATCTCTGACAACACTGACAAGTGGGAAAAAAAGGACTTGAATATTAACAAGTAATTCCACTTTAATCTTTTTAACAAATTAAAGACTTCCCAATTTGTACTTAATCAGCTTGTACCACAAGTAGTTGCAGTATTTTAAAGCAGCACGTGGGTTAGCAGTTCTTCTCAACCCTGCTGATTTAATCCATGTTGTTCCTATCACTATTAGGCTCTTACAGAAAATCTCGTACAATATAACTATTGAACTTTCTTGACTAGGAATGCTATAGCAGCTGTTAGTCACTCTATAATGTATTTTGCAATCAGCTAAATCAACAAAGTATTTTTAACAATGAACAGTTCAGAACTGACAGATCTACTTTCTTGTTCACAACTGCTTATCACAGCATAGATATCATATATGTTTGCCAGGTGCTTCCTATAGTTAGGATACCTTCACAGAAGCCGCTCACAAAAGATAAGGTCATAAAAGAGATGAAAAATGTGCAAGCTTCATACACTCATGGTTTTATCATCAGACAAAATAGCTTTGGGTGAAGAACTGTACCAGCCACAAACAGTACACAGCAGCTTCTATTAGAGTGAGAGAACATTAAAAGCTTGAAATTCAGTTTGTGCTCATTCTTCCTGGCAGCATAAATGTAAACTTAAATTGTTAACATCCTAATACAGCTGTTCAGAGTGAAACATCACTTCTCAATTATAATAAATCAATTCAGAAATAAATTGTTACGAAGCCTGTAGCATTCTGTACTGCCAAAAGAGAAAACAGACACAATGCAGAGACCCAGGGAGTCATTCACTATAGACTTTAATTTCGCAAGGTACATAACCTTACATACATTCACAGGCCAGTGTGACTGGTCTTGGAGGAACAGCTTTTTTGGTGACATGGGGGAAAGGGCTCTTTCCTTCTTTTTGCCGCAATTTACATTCCAGATCCAGCTGAAGAAGGATTCTGAGACTTTACATGTGAACTAGATGCCAGAGTTTCAGAGACTATAAATTAGTATTCAAAATTTGTTCTTTGTTACTCGCTTTATCACACTGCCTACGACCAGTGACACAGCTTACACACGCTGATAGTCTTGCTCTTGAATCCTAGGAAACACAATGTAAGCTGAGAATCATTGCCAGGAACCTCTCTTCAGAAGTAACACTCACGTAACTTTGAAACAAAGCATATACAACTTTAAATACAAATGCAATGTATTTAATTCATTCAATGTAACTTACTTTTTGGAAGCACACACTATTCTTAAGAATACCAATGACATCTAACAGGACTTAACTGTCCTTCTTGTGGATTACCTCTTTTTAAAGAATTCTATTTATATATTTAAAAAGCAGAAGTCTGTAATTTTAATGGCAACGCGAATTTTCAGCAGATATAAAACATGCCGACTATAAAATACATGCAAATAATGCAAAAAAAAAAAAGTCTTTAAATATGTTTTTGGTATGGAAATAGGACTCTGAGAAAAAACGATACTACAGAAACTGGGAGGGATCTTTCCATATCGTGCCATCTTTGGCATCTAGGGTGAGGATGAGGTAAACAGCTACAGTGGCTACAGTGCCATGCAAATGGCTTTATTCTTCAAGCCTTGCAAGGACAGAGAGAGAGAGAGAGGGAGAGATCTGGTGCTTTCACTACCAGACTCTGTAATCACTTTATCAGATGTATATCAGAAATAATTTCAGTGAAGCCCACCAAAGTCAACTGAGACACCCTGCTCTACAAATACAGTAAGTTTGAGCAAAATCTAGCCCTCAGATGATTAATTTGCTAACACACCTGAAAGAAACGAGCACTTGTACATGTTAATCCACTGCATTTTATTTCAGATTATATTAATCATCTCAACACTTTGCTTCTTTGCAAGCAATTACTGTTTTCTGTCATGCTGATTAACAATCATAATTTCTCCTGGGATAAATCTCATTTGAAATAACTGTATGTTTCTAGTTGCCCTAAACATTTTAAAAATTATTTATCCAGCAAATGTCAGAAATAATGCACTGTCTCTTATCCTAACTTTTAGGAAAGGTCTATGAATATCCATGTGTCGGTGAGTACCTACATGTGTGCAAGCTGTTAACTCTCCAAAGTAACGGTATGGAAACTACTTTAGTTCATAGTGAAATCACCACTTTGTTTAACAAAATGACATCTCGACACAATGACATTTCAGCACAGTGATCATGTTAAAAAACAGTGTCAATTATTTCTAACCATTTCAGCTACGGCACTTTTCCTCTGGGATAAGACACTGCTGTGCAGCAAGTTCATCTAGACCGACTCTGGCCTTCCTCCTTCTCTAAATGTTTGATATGTTCTCATTATCGCACTGTTTGCTTTTGAAGTCCTTTCAAGACAAGGATCACTCATTCAAATGTATTTCCTGCAGAACGGTGAAAGTGCTCTCTAAATTGTATTGCAGACTTTCCTTCTGTTAATGAGTTTTATATTTATACTAATTTTTAGGGAGCAACTCCTGTGGCACCAGTACTACAAATGAGTATCTTTCAGATACACTGGCTACCCAGAAGCTTCTATAGATTTAAAGGAAAAAAGAAAAGGTTTTTTTATCTTTTCTATCTTTCCCCCCTAAAACTTCAAATACGAGAACTCTGTCAGATGTATTCAAGTTAACGTGGGGTTCAGGCTTACATAGCTCTAGGCATTTGATTAGAAAATTAGCAGAAGCCTATTTTTAAAGATATTTAGATGCCCCAAACAAAGACTGTTGCTTACTATAATTTTCAACATTTTTTTCAATGGAAATCGACAATCCATGAGATTCTAAACACCCTGAAGCAGAAGAGATGACTTCAGAGACACTCCAGTAACTTTCAAACTCTAAGTCTGGGGACTCTTCTGCAAGTTCATATTTCTTCATTAAATAAAAATTCTGTTCCTTCCCCAATGCAGAAATACTATGTCTCTTACGAGAATTCTTCATCCAACCAAGAAAATCTCATTTTATAATGTGCGACTGAAATAATTGTAATATACACATCCCATTTTCATGTGATTTCCACACACTGCTACATAACAAGTAGCAATATATATCAGTTCTTACAAAATGAAATTTTAGAATCATAGAATCACAGAATCGTTTTGGTTGGAAGAGACCCTCAAGATCATGGAGTCCAACCACAGCCTAACTTTACTAAACCATGTCCCTAAGAACCTCCTCTGAGCATCTTTTAAACCCCTCCAGGGATGGTGACTCCACCACTGACCTGGGCAGCCTGTTCCAATGCCTGACAAGCCCTTCCATGAAGAATTTTTTCCTAATTTCCTAATTAATTTCCTAAACCTCCCCTGGTACAACTTGAGGCCATTTCCTCTCGTCCATTTACCTTGTAAACATTTTTATGCTTTTATTTGAAATAATCAGCATTCCAGGTGCTTCAATATCAAAAGAAGCCAATTCCCTATCATTGGGGGTTTGTTTCCACATACGTGCCGTATTATACATGGTTTCAAGAACAGCCTAGACTTCCGTGAGTCAAACCCAAGAAAAAGACTTAGCAGTCATAAGTAAATGCTTCTTTTTCTCTTATCCACATGAACCTATCTGGCAATGATATTTGTCTTAACATTTATCCAACAATGTCATAAATGTGGCATTTGCTTCATTTTTTTTTTTTTTTTTACTGATCATTTGGGAGTTAAATTACTGCCCATATCCCCACTGATGACTTACAGCCTGTGAGCAAATCTGCTTTTAGGATATGTGTTGACAAAAATTTTTCAGGGGATGTCTCGGAACTCTTCAAAAATAACAAGAATTTTTGTGTCAAGAACACCAAATTAGATTAAAAAAGGCAAAATGGGCCCTCATTATAAATAAAATTATTAACAGATGTATAGTACACATGAACTAAGGTTGCAGTGAAATTTGCCATTTGTCCAATTCATATTTAAAGATTACTCTTATCAATTTGCAATTGAGATTCTGTCAAATTTGAGCTCAAATTTAAGTCAATACAAGTTCAAGTTTTGTGACTTTCTAGAATGGGGACATTACACTACTTGTTGTAACCAAATAATCCCTTTCCTCATAGCTGTGAGAGAATTCACAATTTCATTGTTCTTAAGAAAACCAAAATGTGCTGACTGAAAAGGCTGGAGTTGCTTTGATAAACTGCTTAAAGTTGAAAAAGCTATTTAAGTGTTCCTTTCACTTCATAATTCTGTACAGTTAATATTTTCTATTTGGATCTATGTATGTAATTCTTGAAAGAGAGCTTCCTAGTTTCTTTTTGAGATACAGTTTTCTGCTTGATGACCAATTATTTAATTTCTTGATTAAAAGAAGGGTTTGCTTGTCTAACTTAGGTCCAATTTTTATCTCAATAAAGTTGATGTTAACACTGACATGGATTTCAGTATGACTGAAAATACAGCCTAAGACATTTACATATGGGTTAGCAGTAAACAGAAAAGAGTACAGGACAGACTATCTCATCCTTGTTACTCTGGAATCCTTTCTGTGCTCTCAAGTGAATGGTGAAAATCGCTCCAGCTTTTTCAGATATCTCTTTTCTCTTCTAGCAAGAAAAGAGGTGGCCCTCTGAGCTCCAGGAACAGGAAAAATGAGAAAGCACGAGAGGTAAAGCACAAGGCAGATGCTCATGTTCAGAAGAAAAAGGTCTCCTTTCTTTCTGTCAGGATCCAATCTAATTCTGACTTAGCATCCTTTGAAGGCTGTTACCAGAGAACGCCCTTCCTTTCTTTGTCCATATTCAGCATCTGACAAAAAGTATGGAAAATGCATGGGATTCAGTTTTTTCAGCTGAATGGGATACAGACAAACACAGGGGAACCCTCGCTCTGGGTGGGGAACACAAGAATCCAACACAGGTTCACACACATGCACACAAGTCAGTATTTTTGGAAGGAGTAGCACTGTGAGTTCTTATGCAGATTCTTGTTATCCTAGGAGAGTAAAATACATCATCACACACACATGCGCTCTCCTGTCTCTGCTTACCAAAAAGAATTAATATGTCCTTCATTTATTTGAAAAGCCTACATAAAGGAAATGTAATGAATTAAAATAAATGAAAAAAAAAACAAACCTTAAAGGAATATGAGCTCTAGAAGAACAGAAGTATTGCCAGGGAAAGATAATGTCAGGCGCAGGGAGGGGGGGGTGTCTGGTGCCAAGCAAAGCCGAGGGCTGTGCAATCACCTCTATCAGTGCTCTATCAGTGTCTACACTCCAGCCAAATCCAGAGAAAACAAGGAGTCAAAGATTCAGGTCAATAAGCTTACAGGCGATTTGCACAAACAGCTCCTCTAGCAAGGTAAAAAACAAAGTCATATTGGCTTTTCTTTTTTATTCTTTCTCTTTGAACTCCCTGGTCCAAACACACCCTGGAAATGTCAGTGTTATATGCAAGAATTTAAAGAGCTGAGCTTCTTAATCCCGTTAAGAAATAAGAACAAAGTTGCCTGTAAAGATCTCCTTATTGAGCTCAGAGCGATTATGGTATAGCTGCCTTATGCTGATCCTTCTTCCACTAGCTATAGCAAAAAAGGGTAGAAATTTGTCATGAAATCCATTTACTGAAAAGGAAAGAAATGTTATTGATTAAAAGGTTTGTGGTTAAAAAAAAAATAAAAGGAAAGAAAAAAAGGCATATATCTGCTTTATGATCCAGAACCAGAAAATAGCAAGCATATTGTTAGTCATTACATGCCTAACATGAAAGCAGCAAAGAATATTTACACTGATGCACACAGGCATACACACACAAAGTCATACTCCAAAGGAAAAATGGACACAGGAAATCATTTCCAGGGTGTTAAGAGTTTGGCTGGTATTATAGATGGTAGCATGATAGCTTTGCACATGAAGTATGAAGGGAAAGATTAATGCACGGAAGAACTTAGCTTTGTACATGCTTTTTTCTTATATGGAGAATCACACTGCAGCTGTTTCCCTGAATCTCAAGCCTGGCTGCACAACCAGGTCACATGGTTCAACATAAAAAATTCTGGTCCTAAGCTGGTCTGGCAGGCTAATGACAAAATACTGTACATGAGCAGAAAACTTGGATCAGGTTCTGAGCTCATCCCCTCTTGCCCACACAGAACATGAGAATACAGCAGCAGGTATACACTCAGTATGCAGAAGCCCATTTGTTCACTGAGTTCTCTTCTTGCTGACTTAAAAATGTATATGAGTTTCAGACAGCACTGGATTCCTCTCATCCTCTTCTTCCTCCACAAATAAAGACAAGCAATGTATCAGGATCCACAACCATGCATCAACACTCCGATTTGCTACAAGCATACACAGCGCTTTGTGCTATAGATGCTAAAAGCACTGGATCATGAAACCATCAGTCTTTATCCCATATTATGTATCCCCCATACCTTCCTGTGTCACCAACTGAAGCACAGTTAACAGTGGGAAACAGAAGCCATTTGCTTTCCAGTCTGCCACCAGCAGTGTCAAGGACACTGAATCTCCTTCCGCTGCGGGCTGGTGCCAATGCTGCCTTGTGATGGAGGCGCTACGGGAGGCCTACAACATAAGGAACAGTAACAACAGCCGTGCTACACGCAAAGAGCAAGAGAATTCAACAAAACTGTCCTGCTAAGCATAGCTGCAAGAAATGGATATGCCTTCCTTCTCTAATTACCAAGTATGTACCTTCCTCCATTTGCTCTTTCTTCTGGAAACAGTCCCACGTTTTCTCTCTTGATTATAGTCCATCCTCCATTTTCTTCTCTTGTCTCTTTCTTTCACCACAGCTACTTACCTATCTAATAATCTCAAGTGATCCCTCTCATTGCTCAAGATAACTTTTCCTTTGAAAGTTAATCCCTCATTGAACACTGCTGCTAAGAAGGTCACAAGGAGCTGTAATTTGTTTAGCCATTTCCCACCCTTACGAAGTACACAAGGCTCCTATTTCCCTTGCTGTTTACAGAGAAGAACAGGTGTCACCTCCATATGAGCACAGCAAACTTTCTAACTAACGGGCCAGAATATTTTTTTTTAATTTTACCTAAGGGTATCTAGGCAGGATGACAACAATCAGAGACTAAAAAAAAAAAATGATAAACTACTTCACGGTCCAAATGAACTTAATTTAGTTACTTTGCTTTTCATCTCATCACCTCCAACTTCTTGGCTTTGTATTGTTCTGCTGTTTGTGCTCCTTTCTTGTTTCTTTCCTCCTGCCTTTATTAGCCCTGACATGCCTCCAGCTCACTTCTTCTCTTGCCTCTGTTAGCGTCACCTCATTTTCTTATTCCTACCTATAAAAGAAAAAAATCAATCTGTACGTACTATCTCCCACCTTCCACAGCCACCTAGTCTATGACTCCTCTACATGGGAGACAGGCTACTTTCTCCTTATTTAGACTATCTTTGTTAGTAGAAGAAATACTGGCATTTATCTGATAAATCTTCTAGATCTCAATTTAATCTGAATTAATCTGATATAGACTTTGATTTCAGATACACACTATCTGGACACTTCAGCAACACAGCTTCTGTGCTAATACAGACTTTGTGTGGACAGTATCACCAGATACCCTCCTTATCTGTAGTGCAGAAATTTGTAGTAACTAAGCATAAACAGCAATTGTCAAAGACCACAAACAGACAAAATACAATGCATTATCACCAAGGCTACCTCCAACCACAACCACAGTTTCTATTCCGAAGACTGCAACCAGTGCAGCTTTGTAATGGAAGAACACAACGACTGTGTTATTATTGCTCTTTCCAAAATATTCCCTTTCCCCTATCTCACTGTCAAAACTGCAAACTTCTCTAACTGCCATCTATTCTGAGGTTCTTCTAAAACATTTATCCTTGGATGGGAAACTTCATCCAGAAGGTTAAAAATTCACAATTGCAATCTTAAAGGTATCCCTGATAAATTTCCTTTTTTGCTTTTAATATTTACATGCTTAAACACTGTTCACTTCTTCACATTTTAGTGTAAATGAAGAGCATGTAGGAATAATTATTCACATGTAGCAAAGTTAATTGTGGTTTTGCGGTGTTGCAAAAGTGTGGGGGCAGGTGGAATTTTCCAGATTCCTTGTTGTAAAAGCCATTAATGAGCAAAAGGAGAAGGGAAAAATAATAGCCAAAAGTCATAATTTTGAAAACGGAAAAGTTGTAAAATGACATGTAGCTCAATCAATATGATTAATTTGCTTCACACTTTGCAGAGGCTTTCGCCTTCGCCTTCTAATTCTGGCAACTATTCTGCTGAATCAATCTCACAAACCCAAATTAATAAGGTGGGAATGACAGGGATGGCTTTATAAAGGTTAGCTGTTTGCAATTTAGGCAGTAAGAGACTGCTTATAATATGATCAGGCACAGTCTGACAGGAAAATCTCTTCAGTCAAAAGCCGAAAGTTATCAAGTTGTGAACCTGTATGTCCTCTACCTTTGTTCATCTGGATGAATTGTGAGGTCAGTAAATTTTTTGCTTCAGTGCCTAGTTTGGACAGTTTAAAGCCTCAGCTTATAGGTGATGCTTGGACTTACATAGCTGGGAAAGTACGAAAAACATACCATGGGGAAAGCCTCACAAATGCCTCCTCCCCAACTGTTGTGCCATTTGTTGCCCACATATCTTGATTCCCGCAAGAAGTCCCACTACTCATTTCTCTTCCTGTTCTGGGTCAGCTAGGAAGAAACCCTGGCGGAGGGAAATGGGGAGCCAGGACAGAGGCATATTTATGTTCAATAAAATCCCCTCTACTTTATAACCAATAAAAATCCCCTGACTTTCTTGAACCTTTCATAGTCCATGCTAGCAAGAGGAGAACACAGAGATAGCATAAACAATTCCCATGCCAATTTTGATATCTTTGGGGCAAAGGAAACCTGTCACATGACAAAACACAGACCTACACTTACTTTTCCCTCCTTTGAAGATATTTGTGGTTTATAGGCTACCTACACTGTAAAAGAGTAAAACTAAAATCAGAAAGTCAGGCCCTCAAAACAGAAATTAGAATGCATACATTTGTTCTCTAACCTATTTGGTAGATATGTGATTTTCAAGCTTTTATTCATTATGTTAAAGAAAAAATATTTTTAGAAAAAAAACCTTATTTCTCATCCTATATTTTAATTTCAATACTGAAGCAGTACAAAGAGAAAAAGGTTACGAATGATGAACATATTAATGATAAAAATCTTGAGAATATGCCTCACTGTAGTATTTACTATATAATACAGTCCCAAACCCTTCCACTAATAAAAGGGTATTTGATTACCAGATTAGTTTTGTCTTCTTGGGTTTTATCCTCAGAAAAACATACGTGACCTCATGTTAATGACACTTAAGATGTGACACTGAAGACACAGGGCATTCAACAGATGTTGAGACACTAATAAAAAACAATACATTTCTAGTCTCTCATGCCATCCTTTCCCAGGGATATTCTCAACTTACTTCAAAGTGGGACTTTCTGTCACACTGCCTCAGCTGGAAGGAGATTAGGGGGTTGAAGTGCCCCTTTATCCTCAGAAAATTCCTTTTCAACTTTTCTTCTGCAGCAGTTGCAGTGGATAGGTTTAAGATTCTTTCATAACCACAACGCACTTGGAAAAAGAACTGCTGGGGAGTCAAAAGGTATTCAACTTGAAGAATCAGCAGATGTACTTAATAAAACATGATCATCAAGATTCAGATTTAAATGTATTCCCATTTCATTCCTGATCTTGTTTAATACAATGCCCTGGATTCAGTGTTTTTCCCTGAAATATGTATTCTTTAGAGGGAAGTGCCAAGATAACCTAAAATTCATCATGAATTTGCAATATTGCAAATTTGCAATATCAACAAACAAAAAAATCACATATTTTTCTGAATTTCACCCCAAATGGTAAGATTTCCATTGGTGGAAATGAAATGTTGAAATGCAGCAAGAATTAAAAGAAATAACTAAATCAAACTGATATGAGCAGAGAGTGCTGCATAGTCTTCCATTGCTGACGGAAGGAACTCAATAGATGCCAGTATAACAATTATGCAAATAGTGGTTTAAATAATTATTTAGTAATGCCAGTAGTAGAAGTTTGGTTGGTTTTTTTTTCAGCTGAGGAAAATGGTGTCTGAGAGGCATGTGAACAAGTAAGCGTGCAGTAATTATAGCATTTGTTTACAGTGCAGTTATAATAGCAATTAACTCCTCCTGTTTGCAAATCATTTCCGTTCATAATCTGGTCTCTCTTCCTTCACAGTAAGATTTGCAGCAGCTAAACTCTAAACTACGGGCTAGACTGCTTGGATCTCTTAGAATGGCTTACCAAGTATCAAAAAACCTATAGTGAAAAAAAATATTATTTGAGAAGTTTGTAAGGTGCACAGTGGACATGTAGAAAATACATTTTCGTGCCCTTCTCACTGGTGACTGAAGACTCTGTAGGAAGTCATATCATTTGACTATTCAAATGGATTTATTCTACTTTGTCCAAGACAGATGAAAATAATATAAAAACAGGAGCATATCGAGTTATCATGAGAAAATGTATGTCAGTATCTGTGAAAGAACAGAAAGACAGAGAAATCGTCAATATCCAAACGCCTGAGGGAGTTGTGGACTAACAGAAGAACATCACTACAACAATTCCAGCTATTTGATGGGCATCCTTACCTGCAGAAGACAAACAATAAAGCAGTCAAGTGGAAATCTGGCAGAAATAAGGTTAAATCAATGTTCTACATACCTGTACAGTGTGCTTTTTCTGTCAGCTGAACGGGAAATAGCACAGCCTGGTAGACTGAGCATTGGGTAAGAATGAATTGGTGTGGCTTACGCTAAAATACCTCTATCTTCAATAATTTGGAAGTAACGAATGCATCAAAAAGGCATCTGCAACTTTAAAAGTTATCCTTTCACAAATCACTAGTTTTCTACCATGCATAATAAGTTCTATAATAAGCTCTATTTTAATCCTAGAATCTACAGACGCAATCTGTTTTTCTAGCAATGTTTCCTAGGCAAAGAAGCAGTGAACAGACATGCTGTATTGCCAGCTTCAGATCTGATAATAATTGACTTCTGAGGCCTGTTCTCTACAGTTAAATACATAGAAAATAACATTCTTGGAGGAAAACATCAAAGGCAAGATGATTCACCTCCTTGAAAAGCACATCTTCCAACACATTTAAATATTTACTCCTTACCAGATTTAGCTCCATAAGTGATCATTTTCCTATTTTTAAGGTACTACATTAATAGGACCTTTTGTGCTTTTTAAAACAAAAAAATCTTTCTGACCAATTTGACACAGTTTGCCAGTATTCTCTCAAGAGGTGGGCTACAATAATTACCTTTATTACAAAAGTATTCCACTTCTTCACAGCTCAGATTTTCAGGCTCAAACTCTGCAGAAAAGCTTTCCTCCAATGGAAAGTCGTCTTTTGAGACAGTGTCATTTTCCTCAGACAGGCACTCTTCTTCTTCATCCTCGATGGCGTCCTCAAGGGGCCCTTTAAAAAGAATCAGGAACACTGTGGCAAAACCATCTAAGAAAGGACAATGTGAAACAAAACCTTAGTGAATTTATAACTGGAGGTCTTTAGCTAGCTTTTCCTTCCATAGCTGTGTTCAGCATTTTTTAGAATTGGACAAATAACATTTTATAGAAATTGAAAGTGACTATTTTCCTGATGGCTTCAAAACAGAATATGCCAAGTCTTGTATCAATAATAAACTTTTTTGTTTTCATTATTCATCAAGCTCTAGTAATAAACACACAGTTTTAACAACAGAAATCAAATCTTTATTTGTAACACCAAGTAAACAGTACTTAACAGGTTCCCTGTACAGGCTTCATTTCTTGAGTTAACAGCACTGACGACAGTGAGTCACTACAGAGGTGTTGACAGCATAAACTTCAGCTTATTCTGCTATTTTGCTTCAACCAGCACTTGATGGTGTTTAGAAAGAGTTTCATATTATCCGCGATCACTCATTTGCCGGCCTCTATAACAGACTCCCAGTCAATGGACAGGACTCTACCACTTCACTTCACAGAGGCCAAAACACAACTGTGGTAAACCCCTTGCTGAGGGCTACAGAAACACAAGGCAGTTACAGAGGCACAGCAGGAGTCTGAATTTGAAATGGCAGCCTGAGGTCTCTGAATCCTCTTCTAGTTACTTAGACATACTATTGCTATTGATCCTCTTGAAAAGCCAGTGTCTGACAGATCTATAATACATAACACACAGGTTACCAATTGGAATGTACTCAAAAATTAACATTTCTTCTTTGTTATATATACAAACTTCATAATCATTGGTTAAGAGCAACTATTTGCTAAAGACATCTCCTGTGCAGGTGTAGAATTTTACTCTAAAATTAAATAGAGATTTGAAATAACTGAACACATTTTAATTTAACTAAGATTTTATTAAATGTCAGTATGCTTCAAAATCCATCTTAAGACTGGATTTCAAAAGAGAAATTTCATTATACATGGTTGAGGCTGGAAAAAAATTACATATTTCACTCTCCATGAAAGCATAGCCTCATTCATAATTGACTGAGTATTTCTTCTTCAAAATGAAAGCTAGCTAGCTAATGAAAAAAATGCAATTTGTATTTATATGGTAGTTTTCCAGTATTAAATACACTATTCCTATATAATCTATTATGCTGAGATACAATACATAAATGCCTCTGTTGCATTGGATGAAAAGGAATGGATACATTTTTTAAAGAAATCAAATATTGACTACACTCTTATTTTCTGTAATTTATTATGAACCAGTGACTACCTACATTTATTAAACCAGCAAAATTCTCTTTAGGCTAGGTTGTGTAATTCTTGCTTCAGAGGAATATGATAGTTACTTTTTATTGAAATTGATTGAGATTCCCAGCTGGGATTCCATAAATTAATATAGTTCAGTGTCTTTCATGGGAATGTGACTATTTGTGCCGGCTGAGAATCTGACCAAATGAACCCACTTTTCTGGACATATACTCACCAAAACTAGCTGTCATTCAACAATATATCTCCTAAAATAAGGGGCTATTATTATGGCTGAAGAAATAAAGATTCTCACTGTCAAAGCATGCATTACTGTTAATTGCACTTTCTAGCCATGTCGGGAAAAAATCCATCCACTGTGTATGAGCAGGGAACGAAGAGCGGCTGTGGCACCACGCGGCACGGAGAACAAAGCACCAGCACAGGGCACTGCGGCTGCACCTGCGCTGCACGGGCACCTCCCGTGTGTCCAGTTTCATGGCAGAAACGAAAGCACAAGGGGTTCTGAACAAACTGTCAAAAGTACCATTCAGATTCCAGAATATTATTAATTTGTGACACTGTCTGTAGAGCCATTTATTGGTGTGTACTCCTGGTAACATCTGGATAAATAAAACAGGAATGAAAACCACAATGAAACAAATGAAAAAAAAAAAATCTGTTTTAGGGAAATGTAGGTTTCTGCCATGTATAAAGATGGATAAATAACATGTTTTGCATCATTTCAAAAGCAGCTATATGCCTTTAAATTTTCCACATATTTTAATTTGGGGGAAAAAATTAAATAAACTTCAGTCAACATTTCAGTGCAAATCGACTTCCTGCTGAATGACTGGCTCTGTCATTCGACTTTTTCAATATGTGTCTTGTAAAATACAGCAAAAACAATATACCTGCAAGTAATCCAACTGGCATGTGTACATGACATCTAGGTCTGTTTCTAGATGTTAAACTGGTTTGTTTGATCAGGTACGTAATCAGCAAGCCAATAATCACTGTAGGTTAATTAAGAAAAGAATAGAAGGCCAGTTGGTATGCTTTCATTTGCAGCAGTCATGGAAACACACACCTTGTAATTTCCATTGACACTGTTTTCCAAGAAGGCAGAAGAAAAAACAGTGTAAGTACCAGCTCCACAGCACAAGTTCAAACCCCTGTCATTCTGCGGGTTGGGACTTTTTTTTTTAAACAAATCTCAGGCTAAAAAAAATTCTTGACAAATGTTTCCATAGATACATGCTAAATATGAACAGGTATGTAACATTTCTTAAATTTACATGTCCAAGTATTTGAAAACATAAATGTAAACGCTGTCACATCCGAACAAGATCAGAGGTCTGCACACACCTACAGTGGGTTTTGCTTTGCATATGCCAACCCACATATGAAACACAGTGATGTTTATCCAGTTGCATATGAGATCAGAGCTTTACATAACAGTTCATCTCAGGGCCTGACTTCAGGCACTGCGCTCCAAAAACCAGCATGACTTTTGTTGAAATTGAGGGATTGGTGCCGAAATATTTTTCTCAGCTTCAGGCTGCTGCTGCCTTGTCTGATTCACCCATCTACAACCTGATCCTTGGGACTAATTCTGGCTTTTATGTTGAGTCATCTTTTATTTTTTAAGTGATCAAATACATTCAGGTCATGCCCAGAGCTATAAATTGATAACTTTAACTACCAACTTCAACTAAAGAGTAAAGCATTGCTCAACCTAAGACCAGCCCACAAGAATCACAGCAAAATTAAGTATTTCTTGTTCGCTACTCTCTTGTGAACTGAAATATCAATGCCCAATTTCTGTGGCTATTTCTAATTATCACTGAAACATAGAAAGAAACAAAATTATCACTGAAACAAAGAAAATAGTAAAACCAAAAGCAGTTTACTAGTAAGTATAAACAGATTAAACTCTACACTTGACTACTACATCTAACTACTTGCACATAAATAGACAATGAATAAAAATATATTTTCAGAATCTCACAATAAAGATTGCACAGAATTACATATTCTTGACTAATGCAAACACATAAACTCTGGAAGTTTTTGTTTGCCTAATTTGGCCATGTGCTTCCAACAACCTCTTACTGACCAGTCAATAAAGTCAGCTAGAGAACTAAGAATTTACCTGGATCAACAATTTCTGGGTTGGTTTTCAAAGTTTACTAGCTCCTCTGTCTAGGGAGCAACCTACATAGCACCTACTCAACTTATTCTCTGATTTAAAATACTTAAAAATACAGAGTCTTATAGACAAAAATAAATGTCTTTAAAAACAACAGACTTTCTTTCAACTGTTTTCTCTGATAGTGCTTTCTTTTCCCCAATTGTTATTATGTTGATATATTACCTTCAACAGTCCAAATACAGCTTAAACGGCTACTTTAGTACTATACCTTGTGCATTTCTTTTAAATTGTTCATTTAATTTAATAGTAATACACGCACTATTTATATCAGTCATGTTATTAAGCACCTATGGCACAACATGTACGATGTTTGCTTTTATTTCAAGTGGAAAAGGGTCAAGGCCTCATCCCTGTTCTGGTGAAAAATGCTTTTCAATAACTGCTGATTAAGTGTGACATTACAACCAAAAACTGCCACGATGACACAGCAATGCAAATCCAAATAATTCCTACTGCTGAAATTCATCTGTGTCACAGTGATCTGACAGTAAACAGCTCTGAAATATGATTAGACTTTTAAATAAAACAGCAATGTTTCAAATTGAAATGGTTTAAAAATTTAGTTGAATAGTTAATTTCAGAGAGACTCTAGATGGTTGTCTTCTCATTTTAGCAGTTCTTCTCCTATTAGCACTTTTTATAAGAATGTGATGTAATCTAAGCAGAGGTGATTCTGAAATGCTTCAGATAAGCTACATGATAAACAATTAAGAATTCCCAAATGCATTAGGGAAAAACTCAATCTCTAATCTTAAATGGACGTACTGAAGGCAAATAAAGTCTCCATTACTTCATTCTAGATTTTGCGTGAAGCCCTAAAACTATTTCCTTTATATTATAAAACAAGCAAATACTTGTCTTGCACACAACACATTTTGAGGGGTTTGGTAGTTTGCTTTTTCAGTTGGTATTTACTCCGTTTCATGAATATTTATTGACATGACCATAAATCTCAAAAATTTTTTCAAATAACATGGATAAACAAGAAGCAGCAGAAAACAGTACAATTAGTGACAGCAACGAAGGAGTCAATGTGGCAGAAATCTGTATGTAGTCCACTTCAAAAAATCACCACATATAATTTGATAGAAATAACAATATCTACTGAGGGGAGGCTGAAGAATGAGCTGCATGTGCCTTCATGGAGAAAATTACTTCTGATTGAGGCCACTTGGCAGCACAGTGTGGGGAAAGCCGAACTGTGCTCCCTAATTTGTACCAGATTTACAGACAATCAAACACATATTTTCAGAACTATTAATGTATTAAACACACACACACAAATCTCAAATGGTTATATAATATAAATGCAAACGTAGAGATACAAACACACAGAGCTAGCTAAGTGGCAATCTTTACACAATGAGTAACAGATGCTACCTCAACACTTGAAAGGATAGGCCGTGTTTAGCAAAACAAAACCGAGACTGTAAAAATTTTAATAACATGGAAAACTGTGAGAACAAACCACCAAAATCTTAACAAAAGATGGTTTTGTTAAAATGCTTTTGCTATAATAGACACCCCTCTGAACACGAATTGGAGCATCGGACCCCTTGAGCATGTTAGTCCTGATATAGCAATGCATGATTCCAGTTTTATGGTACTATAACCATAATGAAATTATTGAAATTCAATAACATTAAACTGTGTAAGTTCTGTAATCATTTTTCATAGTCAAATTCAGCAGACTTTTCCCTAAATGAAACCACTTAAATGTATGCTCAAATTAAGCACATGCTTATATGCTTTCCTGTCCAGTACTTTGCACTTAAAATGCACACATCCTACAGTGGGAAAGTATCATTGAAATAATTATCTCATGAAAATGTTAAGTGGTTAGCTTCTTTCCCACCTACCAATATTCTCTTATGTTCCCAGAGCAGCAACAGAAATCAGAGCTCTTAACATATTAAGAATGCTTCAGAAAGACTACAATACTTGACAGTGAGTGGCTGGGGAGACGCTAATGAGTATAATTAGTAGTAGTAGCATCAAATAATAACAACTCTAATAAATCAGAGAGGCCTGAAATCCACTGGATCAACATCGTGAATTTTGCATGTTTGTGTGATCCATCCAGTATTTCCTAGGAAAACATGCTGCCACACACAGATTATCCTCGGCTTATGGTAAAACCAAGGTATGTGATGCTCTCTGATTATAAACAAGAGGGAAAAGCTTCAGAAAAATCAATACATTCATCTCCTGTTTCAACAAGAATTTCTTCTAAATGCAAACAATTACTTAAGAAAACCAGCAGGCAAATACTTTATATTGATTCACATGTGGAAGACACATATGGAATTTTTTTCTAAAAGTTCTATCAATAACATTAAAAATATAAAAGACCGATCAACTTATTTCATTTTAAATATGGCAGTGGGGGTGAAGACGCCTCACGGTAGTTCAGGGTTCGCTTCCTCCTGGGAAGATCTCTACTCAAGACTTCTTAGCTACTTCTTCAGCCTTTCCGTTAACTCCCAACCAAAATGTTTTTACAGCAGCCTGGAGACAAGTTTAACAGCGATCTGAACAACTCAACAGAAACAATCCAGCTTCTCCTTTTCAAGAAGAAATTTTTACAAGACACAACCAAATACATATTCCCAAGTTCCTTGCTGAGAAGCTGGCTTTCTTTTGGGCTTCGTAGTAATTTTTTTAAGTGTCCAGGCTCAAATATTTCAGATCCTAAATGTTGAACCAGGGTGAAGACACGGACTGACAAAATACAGGAGATGAATATATGCTGTAGCAATCAGAATAAATTGACAGTTTCTGTCAAGCACTAGGACTGCCAGATACTGTTCAATCACCAAGACTTTCAATATTCCCCAGAAAAGCAGAACCTCCAACAAAAGGTATCTAGATGAATCACAGAAATGGAAGTACACAAGTCTGCAGCTAACATCATAGATGATAATAAAGGAAAATTATAATAAAAGTTTTCCTACTGAATTATTTGCTCCCCTGACCCCATGACTGTCCACACTACTTCTCCCTGTTGTCTTGTAGTTCACAGTGATCTCAATTTTCATCATAAAAAATATTGCCTCGCCCTTCTTCCCTGTGAGAACTGAAAATGTTTTCATCACATAATTCCATGAGAACAGAGAGAAAAGGCCAAGCAAATAGCCTAAATACTCTTCTGTTAGACGGTAGATGGCAATACCTAATCTTGACAAACTGACCGCTGCAGGAATAGCTTACGGAACCAGCACCCTGTTGGCAGTAGGAGACTGAAGTGCCAACTGGGAAATCGGTTTAGAAAGAAACCTTAAATATACTTCTTAAGAAGGTCAATACTTGTGAAACAAACCACTCCCATTTTTACTGAAATGCTTCCCTCTTCAGTATATTGAGTTTTCTATTTAGCTTAACTAGCTTATTTCTGTAATTCCTGCTATGTTTGTACAGCATACTCAAGAGACACAATGCTACCTGCACACATTGAACCTCTCCAGTTGGTTATGTAAATTGGCTGAACTTCAAAAGTTTTGTCCAGATTGGAAGATTGTGCCAATTTGTGAGTGACTCCCTACATCTTCATTGTGGCACCTGAGCAGAATGAACCATTTCTCACGTTCAGACTGGAGGAACTTTATGACCGTGATTTAACAACCAACTTAATAGAAAAACGAATGGAAAAGAGCTGCTCTTTGGACACTATAAATCCATACCAACCTGAAGTAATTGAGCTTAACAGCAAGAATAAAGTGTAAAAGTATACTTCTGCACCCAAAAAAAAAAAAAAAAGAAAGAAAAAAGGAAGGGGGGAAGGAGTTCTTTTTAAACACGTAAGTTCTTCCTGCAGCCACTCACTTTTAACATAAGTTGCATCAGGGGATCTGGTAGGAAGGAAATATTTTTATTAATTTTCCCCTTATCTGTAAGAAGAATGCTGATTTTTTTTTTCATTTATGTTCCTTGCCTGCAGGTAGCAGACCAAGAAAATCATATAGCAGAAATTCTTCCTTTTGATTAATTTCTTTCCATGTGTTATGTTATTTCTTATATATAATTGATTTCAGGTTTTGCTCATAGCTGTACATCTTTTTTATATCTGTACCTACTGCCTTCCTTCAATCAAGAAAGTTGAAGGAAATTACCTGAATTTTGTTAAGTTTATTAAAAAAGAGCTCTGTGAATATTTAAATTGAGTTTTGAAATGCTAATACAAGAAAGATATTAGAGAATTTTAATAGTAGGTTCAATTTGACCCACAGACTATTGTAGAAAGGGTCAAATTTTATTCAAATTATTTCTTTACAGCAAAAATATGAACCCTTTGATTTTATAAAAGTAGATTAATATTCTTCACTGCTAGGTCTTTTGGCCCTTTGGTACATGACTGCATTAACTGTGCTTGTATATAAACTTTTCAAAGACCTTTAAATGTTCCAGTAATTTGGAACTTCACTTTCATTTATCCTCTTGTCTTCATTTATCTTACCATTATTCAAGAGGCCACAACAAAACTGCCAGTGCCTATAGTCAGTTTGCTCCTAGAGTCAAGGCCAGAACATTTCTAATCAATAAAAGTGAAATGATGAAAATATGACCATTCAAAACATGCTAAGGGAGATGTTAATTTCAAAAAATAGTAAGTAAGCATACTGTTAATGTCAAAGTTTCATTTGTATAGGAAAAAAGAAAAAAGATGTGCATGGAACATGAGCTGGAAAGACACAGCTACATGTCAGACCTCGGTTTTCAAGTAGGGGCTCATGCCAAAATACAGGTTTAGTCCTCCAGTACCCTTGTCCACAAAAGAGTCACAGCAATTCTTTTTACCGCTGGGACTCTGTTTTGCAAGCTGCACCTTGTTTGGCTCACAGAAGTCAGAAAGGACATTTATCCTGCAGATGAACCTGAGGGTTTATTGTTTTTACCTCAACATAAGCACAGAGAGAATAAAAAAAAAGGGCAAGTGGTATGTAGTACTGTTATTACACAGCATGTACAGGCAGAACTAATCAGGATAAATCATACTCATTTATCAAATGAAGAGTATGATGTTTTGTCAAAGAACTGAAATGGCTTTGAAATACAAGTGTTATGAAAGGCACTTATAGAATCTCCTCTCCTCAAATCTTCTCACCTGCTGGCAGTCAAAGTGTTGCCATGCTATAAAATCCTTGAGGTAGAGATCTTTCTACATGTGTCTCTAAATGCCATAAGGAACAACAGGGTTTTTTAAGATACAATGCACACAGTGGCAGTACAAAAGATTTAATAGTTGCAACTTCATTCTGGAATTCCTACTCCCAGGAATAAAGGTCAGTGGAATTTTTAACAGTGACTTCCTTGATACTATGATGGAGCACAAATCTTATGAGGAGCGGCTGAGGGAACTGAGGCTGTTCAGCCTGGAGAAAAGCAGGCTGAGGGGAGACTTTACCGCTGTCTACAACTACCTGAGAGGAGGTTGTAGCGTGGAGGGGGTTGGTCTCTTCTCCCAAGTAGCACGTGATAAGACAAGAGGAAAGGGCCTCAAGTTGTGCCAGGGAAGGTTTAGATTGGATATTAGGAAAAAATTCTTCATGGAAAGGGTTGTCAGGCATTGGAACAGGCTGCCCAGGGAAGTGGTGAAATCACCATCCCTGGAGGCGTTTAAAAGGCATTTAGACGAGGTTCTTAGGGACATGGTTTAGTGCTAGAGTTAGGGTATGGTTGGACTCGATGATCCTGAAGGTCTCTTCCAACGAAAATGATTCTATGATTCTATGATGCCAACATCAAATGATGCAAAACTCATAACAGTGAAGGGTATGCATTTAGAGGCATCTTAACTGATCTCATGCCACTGTATGAAAATAAAACCTATGAAGTGTGTTTCAGTACTCTAAGAAATGAAGCAGAAGGTTATCTGGATCTTCTAGAATTAGCAACATTGTTCTGTCTTCTGACAAAAAGTGATAGTAGAAGGTTCATCTTGGGAAGGGCTATTTTAAAAAATATTAATTATGATGTATTTGTATCATTCGGAAGAAAAACAGAAATAACAGTATCTGTTCTTGCTCTAGGGTAAATTGGGTAATTGAAATATATGAAGAGATTTAAACTAGAAAAGAAAGGAGAAGAGATTTTTGCATCAGTAAGTCACATACTGTACAGTCACTGATCCTAATTCAGCTGCTATTTGTCTTCCTGAGTACACAAGTGAAACAACCAATTAGATGCAAACTTTAAAATTTTCTTAACACCTATACATGTTAGGAGAACTGTATCACATCTTTGATGAAGTTGTGGGCCTCAGTCCCACAATTTTTCAATAAGGTTTTTGGAGGATCCTCCTAAAGACCTTTCTATGTCCTTGGGAAGAAAGATCTTGGCTGCCAACAATCCCTCGCCTGAGTAGACCCACAGCCCGCTTCAGTCTCATCTGACCAGTTACTCTGGCCAGACTTGACAGAAAAACTTGAGACGACAGATAATTAAGACCTTGTTACAATTAAATACGCACTTAGATTAATTTCCTGTGACTACTTTTGCTTAATACAGGCAGTGAATTAAGACAATCTACAAAGCCTATCTTAATGGTTAAAAATTGTGGGTTTTTTACCTCATAGTGTTACTGCACTGAGCTAGGACTGAAAGTACAAGGAAGCCAAAGTGTCACTGAAGCAAATTCCGGGAAGTCAATCCTAGGCAGGAGTTTACTTCACTGTAAAACTGAAATTACTTTTCTCTACTGTGTTTTCACCTAAGCAGTTCGTGTGCGTAAGCTTCCCGATTTGAAACATTTTGACATGCTCAAGGCCTAAACATTCAGTGAAAAGCACTGAAAGTGAGCATTGAAGAGCACATGTTCAGTGACTATGAATGGACAGTACGCTGCGTAAGCTGTTTATTAAATATTTCTTTCCTTCTGTCTAGAATATTTACAGTGGCATTGGCGCTTTAACTTAGAACACACATTATACTATTAAATTAGAGAGCAAGAAAACAGCAGTACTCACACACAAACCCAAAACCAAACTCAAATCAGTAGCTACTTTACCACACAAAATTATTTCAAAAAGAAGTTGACTGCAGTTGAAAACAGACTTTGAAAACTATTAACAGGTGCTAACAATGACAAAAGTAATTTCATAAACTGTACCACTGGTTCTTCTAGCCTTACTCCTCCTACTACTGTCCCACCTTGATCATCCATTCACCAATTTAATCAGCCACACTTGCAGCCTCAGAGATTGACAGTAGACTCTTCTCTGAAAGCACTGTTAGAAGGTGGCATCTCAGCCAAACCTCCTGTACACTACAGAGCAGAGCAAAGAGAAATGGGATCAAATTTTTATAGAGATCTTGTCGAACACAAAGACATGGAGTGAGAAGATTTACTGTCTGCCTCGGCTGTCTTAATTCCACCTACAGTCCTAACAGCTTCACAGCATATGCCATTCTGTGTATTTCTGCTGGTACAAAAGGAGGAAAAGAACAGAGGTGACAGGAGGAGTATCCTGACTCAACATCCTACTAAAATCACAGCAGCAACACAGAACTACCACAGTACCAGAGTGCACCAATTCTCCTGAAGGGAATTTTTAACTAAAGCCTACAAAGCAATCAGGAGGTTGGACATAAAGCTCTCAGAGATGGATCTGTGATGCTTGCAGATAATCTTCTACATTAGGAGTAATTTTGCAATGGTAGTTTATCAGTAGTTTTCTTAAATGTAACACAGAGAGAATACGGAAAATTTCCTGTTTGCTTATACAGAAATATTATCCCTGAAGCATTTTTCCCTGGATTATGACATATTTTAAAGTTTTTAAACCCATGATTTATTTCTGTATGATTATATCTGCTAAATTTTACAAAACAATTTTTGAAACTACTGGCAATCTAATTTGAAATGCTGGCAATGTAATTTGCCCCATGATACATGACTAACACTGATGCAAATATTCTCCAGTTTCACTGGATTGTTTCAGCTAGATAAGTATGAAAATAATGTTTAAATTTACAGGCTTAAAAAAAAAAAGCAATGAAAGAAAGCATCGTTTATGTAAGAAGACAGCTATTCATTCTGTCTCTTTCACTAAAATTATATGTATCGATATAACAAAAATTCAAACACATGGTGCTTCACACATCTATGAGAAGTGCCATTAATTTTTGTAAGTGTATAAAAAAGAAAAAAATTAATGAGCGATGTTTTGAACTTCTTTTCAACATATGTTCATTTCGTTTTCTACAGGTAAGGTATTCTTAGTTTTGACAATCCACCTCTTCAAAACAGGAAACTCCCTCATCTTGCATGTTAATATCAAAAAAATATATGAGAATTGAAGGTGTAATTTTAGGAAAATATTCAGACTCACTTTTCACTTTGTTTTGCTCCAGTAGTTTGTTCTTTTGGTTGGTTGGTTGGTTGGTTGTTTTTTTTTTAATTCAGCCTAGCAGAACAAGGAATAGACACATCTACACCAACCAGTCAACACCTGTCAAAATAACATCTATAGCATGCTGCTCCAAACAGTCCAAGGAAATCCACTGACAATTCAGGATCCAGACATAGCAAACTCTGATACTGGTAAGCAGGAGAAGCTTCTTTGCATGTCCTGATCTCACCACTCGGGATCCCAAACAAGTAAGTAACACAGGGCCTGTTACTCAGGAAGCTTTTCTCTGCAGAACCCTGCACTTGGTCTTCTTGAACCTCATACAATCGGCCTCAGCCCATTGATCCACCCATTCCAGATCCCTCTGTATGGCCTTCCTACCAAGTGCTGCTAGAGCAAAGCAGTTTCAAACACAATACTCTAAATAAGATGAATTCTATAGAATCATAGAAACATTCAGGCTGGAAAAGACACTTAAGATCATTGAGTCCAACTGTTAAGCTAACACTGTCAAGTCCATCACTAAACCATGTCCCTAATTGCCATATTTACATGTCTTTTAAACACTTTCACAAATGTTGACTCAAACATTCCCCTGGGCAGCCTCTTCCAATGCCTGACAACCCTTTCCATGAAGAAAGTTTTCCTAATATCTAACCCAAACCTCCCCTGGCACAATCCGAGGCCCTTTACTCTCATCCTATCACTTGTTACTTGGGACACTGACATCCACCAGTTACAATCTCTTTTCAGGTAGTTGTAGGGAGTGATAGGTCTCCCCTCAGCCTCCTTTCCTCAAGGTTAAACAGCCCCAGTTCCCTCAACCACTCCTCTTTAAGACTTGTGCTCCAGACCCCTCACCAGCTTCATTGCCCTTCTCTGAACTCTCTCCAGCACCTCAATGTCTTTCTTGTAGTGAGGGGCCCAAAACTGAACACAGGATTGGAGGTGGGGCCTCACCAGTGCTGAGCACAGAGAGACAATCACTTCTCTAATCCTGCTGGCCACACTATTCCTGATACAAGCCAGGATGCTGTTGGCCTTTTTGGCCACCTGGGCACACTGCTGGCTCATATTCAGCCACCTGTCGATCAATACCCCAAGGTCCTTTTCCACCAGTCAGCTTTCCAGCCACTCTTCCCCAAGCCTGTAGTGCTGCCTGAGGTTGTTGTGACCCAAGTGCAGAACCCTGCACTTGGTCTTCTTGAACCTCATACAATCGGCCTCAGCCCATTGATCCACCCATTCCAGATCCCTCTGTATGGCCTTCCTACCCTCCACCAGATCAACACTCCCACCCAACTTGTTGTCATCTGCAAACTTACTAAGGGTGCACTCAATCACCTCATCCAGATCATTGATAAAGAGATTAAACAGAACCAGCCCCAGTACTGAGCCCTGGGGAACACCACTCGTGACCGGCCGCCAACTGGGATTAACTCCATTCACTACAACTCTTTGGGCCCAGCCCTCCAGCCAGTTCTTTACCCAGCGAAGAGTACACCCATCCAAGCCATGAGCTGCCAGATTTTCCAGGAAAATGCTGTGGGAAACAGTGTCAAAGGCTTTACCAAAGTCCAGGTAAAGAACATCCACAGCCTTACCCTCATCCACTAAGCAGGGTATCATACGCATGGCCAAGTCATGCTCAGAGCATGAAGCTTCTCAGGGTAATGAAAAGGGTAATGAAGGCTGCAAAAGTTCACTCTCTCTACCTCCAGCCCCAATGGAACCCTCACTCCAAACACAGAACTTCTCTGGCAATCACATGAGTAGTAAGTGACAGATACAGGTATTTGCTAATCACTGTTCTCACTCACCTGCTGGAAGGAAAAATGTGATGCAAGTAGGATCACTTTGAAGCCGCTAATGATTCTCTGCAGTGTATTTAATGGCCAGCATGTTAGCTACGATGAAAGAGGAACCTCACATCAAGTACATTAAGGGATCAGAGGAATACGTACTCATTACTCACTGCAATTTTACATCCCCAGTTTCAAGACAAAATACCCACATTTTTCTCATGCAGCAAAGGCACCCTATACTGCTATAGGAAATTAATGGGTCTTTTTTCTTCTGTTTATTTAGTATATTCTATTTTCGTATGTAGCTGCAGATTATTACTGTTCATCTTTCATTCCTAGCTGCATTTCCTCAGATGGAAACTGGTCTCGTCTATGTACATCATCATGCAATTAAATCGAAAAGGCAGAAAAAAGGAATCTGGACTTTTTAGGTCCAGAAATCAGCAGTGAACTTGTGACTTCTCTCACAGATCGCTATTTCTCTTCAAGTTATTACTGCTTTTCCCTCTATCTTTTCTAATGTAAGCAAAACAGAATACTGCAGAAAAATGAGCACCTGAAAGACAGCCCAAATTCGATCTCTAATAACATGATCAAAGCTACAGAGCTTGTATGTAGAATTCAGTTCCAGTTTGGGTTAGACCTCAATAAAAAGTAAGCCCACCTAAACTGATCTATAACTCAATAACACAGTTAAAGAAAAAACTTAAAACACAGCAGGTGATATAACAGACACACATTGAAAAAAACACAATGCTTAGAGTAACTGGTAGTTCTAAAGTAACAGCAAAGGAAAGCTGAGATATCAGGAAAGCTAAACCACAAACTTCATGATCTTTGTCCAGCAGAAGCATACTAGAATGAATCATAATTTAGCTTAGTGAGAGATTCTTATACTTTGACTAATATAATAAAAATACTACTTAATAGTATGTAAGAGCTATAGAATTATGTAATTAGTTAGTTACATTCTTACAGCTTTGAATTTGAAATAACTACAGGAGATTCATTATTTTTAATCCCATAATGGAGTTTATCAATATGCAGAACAAAACTGAAGGGTCTCAAGTTAGAACTAAATCTTTAGATCAGATTGTAAGAGAAATGAGTAGTGTATATTTTTAATAGAAACCAAATAATCTGAAAAAAGTCAGTTGGAATGAAATGCAGTATTTAGCCACAACAAGCCACAAACTAGGCAACAGCAGTGTCCCTCCAGTGGAAAGCAATCTCAGCCTGAGAGTCCACTGCAAAGGAATATCAATGCATAGTTTATTTTCTGTGGATATTCAGATCTCATTTTGCCCACTAGGTTGTCAGTTATGATTAGCTACAATAATAACAGTTGCTGTAGCATACAATGATCCACCATAAGGATGAAATGTTTTTGTTTGTTTTGGGTTTTTTTGTTTGCTTGTTTTTAGCTTTTTTAAAGATCTTAAAATAATAACAGCATTACAGCATTTATTGTGTTAACTGCAAACATAACAGACTATTAACTTGCACTTCATCAGCATGTACATCTTACAATCACCATGAAAAAAAATTGACTTTCATCATCACACCTCAGGAATACATAATTTAAGCATACCATAGCCTAGGTCACCTACACAATAGAATTTATTGAAAAATAACAACATTTATATGTCATTTACAGTTATATATCTTTATACATATAGGTATATAAACCCAAAGATACAAATAAACAAATTACACTTTTTAAAATAAACTAGAAGTGCATGTTACAACATACTTCATTTTTTTTTTATCCCTGCTCACTTTTCTACTACTTTAATTTGATTCCTCACTGGTAGGAATTGCAAAGTTGCACAAAATACATTGCATTTCCCCTAGACTTGGCATAACCTGCTGGTTTTCTGAGTTAACCACTAATTAATAATTCGGAAACACAAAGTCATTATGTCATTTCCAGACAATGAGCTTTCAATGGCGCATGTTATGTCCTAGCCTTTTCAGCAAGACAAAAAAGTTTTTTTTCCTCTGGAAACCAGATGGCTGGTAAGTGTTATTATGAGGCTATGTAAATCTCAAAGCAATAAGAATCAAATCAAAACAAGAATTAATTTTCCTCTCTTCTTATCATGATTGTTGTTTTGCTGAACCAACTTGTGGAATAATACAACTCCTACAAATTAAGCCACTGAATGCTTTGGCGATGATGAGTTGATAACCCATCTCATCTTTCATTGCAAATCAAGAGTTCTTGAAACACTTTTTCATCTATACTTTCAACCTTCCTAATATCTTGTTCTACATGCCCAACTTAAAATGAAGCAATTTTATTCCAAACTGAGTCTTCTCAGTAAACTTACTCACTTGAAAAGTTTACTGCCTCTACTACTATTACAATTTAATTATCCAAATATCCTTGTCTGGCTTACGTTTTGGTTTTGGTTCGGCCAAGGTTTTTCCCTATTAGGAAAGAAATGCAGATGAGTTGTTATTTTCTGTCACTTAAGGAGTAAACACCTGCACCTTCATGGAAGTGTCAGTTTCACCCTACAATTAAAACTCTGCACTTTAAAGAAGCCTTTCAGAAATTCAACTAATACTTTCCAGTGCTCTATTTTACAAATTTTTCAGATTTAATAATCTTAAATTGCTAAGGCTACCCAGAAAGAAAACTAAGAAACTGAGTTCCAAATATTGATTTCCAAAGAAAAATAGCTTCTATGTATTTAGAAGTATCTTAACTAAGAAAAGATACACTTTTAAAAATCTTCTGTGGAGCTAAATATTTTGAAAAGGTCTGGTATGGGAAGAACCTGTAAAAAAATATGGATTGGAATGTTATTCTTTATGTCTTACTCCTATTTTCATCCTTGGTTTTATGTTTTTCCACGACATTCGCTACTATTAAATTTTAGTATTGAATTTTATAATTTTGTATTTTACATGCTTACACATACCATTCAATATTTATGGAAACATATTAGCATTCTTACATCAAAATATTTCCTGTTTGCAATAACTTGTTAAAAATAAAACATTTCTAGCTACTATCAGATTGTGTCATTTTAGGATGCGAATAAGAACAGTGACAACCATGTACTAGTGCTATTGGTTTATCATGAAATAATGTCAAAATATGACTAAAGAACTAATCCACGAAATAACGTGCAACTCTTTTCCACAACAGACTTCTTGTCAAATGTAATTCCCCTTAATGAAAAAAAAAATCTTATTTGCCAAAAAATTTTTCAGTAAATAATTGCCCTTCTTAAAATTTCCTACCATAGCTACTAATACATCTGTCTGATGTAAGTGACACTATCTGAGCTGGAGTCTGGACCAGATGACCTTCAGAGCTCCCTTCCAACCTCAACCATTTTGTGATTCTGTAGTAATATCAGGAGATGTTGATTTTCTTGTACTGTCTCATCAAGAGCCAAAACCAACAGTACTCTGTAGTGTTCTAGCACTTCCAGCCCTAGCATCAAATAAAGGTGAAAAAATAAGAATATTGAATTCCTCCAAAACATCAAATCAAGAACAAATGTTCTAGTGAGATTTTAACTCCATATAGGCCATTCGTAGCATCAAGGCAATAGTTCTAACAGATCCATGAATGCAATCAACGCTGCCAGCATTAGGCCATGGAAGGTCTGGCTGTGCATTAGACAAGTTCTTTGCTCTGTCTGCTGGTGTTCTGCTTTAAGCCTGTGAAAATTTCACTGACACCCCTGTGACATTCTTCATACAGGCACAAGCACATCCCCAGAAGGCAAGGCTCAATTTACGTACATGTTGCAACTTAAACCTAGTGCAACTAAGTATCTTATAAACTTGGCTCCTGTACACTGCGACTGCTCAAATGCAAGGTTGAACTTATTTTTGTAATAACGCAAGTCACAGTTTTTGTAATATAATATACATAGCACCTGTTTAACTTTGAAAGTATAACATTTAGATGTTCAATATGTTTAGCAGTCATACAAGATCCACAGCAGTATTTTGTTTAACGTTGCACATGGTATTCATGAAAGAATAATGCTTAGTTAACTGAATTCAGTACCATCAAACTTAGCCTGTAGCCAGGCCAATTATACCATGCCAGTGCTGACCTAGAAATGCAGAACTGATCCTTTGATACTGTTTATCTACTTTGCCCCTTTCGGTTTTAAAAATCAAGATCCTGCTTTTGCACAACTTCCTTAATGTAATTATTCCTTAATGGAAAAGAAGTCACTATATTGTTTTCCCTAATGTTCAATTAAAAATTCCTTTCCAGTTTTAATCCATTCGCCATTATAACACCTCTAAAGATACTGCATTTTTTTCAGATGGTTACACCTTCAAATACTAATAGCCTTTTGTCATGACCCTTTAAATTATCACCCTAGTAAAAGGCAAGTGTTCTTGGAATTTAATCTTTCTCATATACTACACTGTAAGAGCTACTCAGATATCTCACTGCTTGATCCTTTGAGCACCCTCCTTTTTTTTTTTTCCGTTACATCTTCTTGTACTAGGGCTAGTAGAACCAAATATAGCACAATTTCTGCATATAGTTTCTGCTTCATGCTGATCAAAAAGGCGGAGACAGCAAACAGTATGTGTGACTGTCACACCACAGAGAGGTCTAGAAGAAGAGAGGGAACTTGTGACACTTGGAATAGACCAAATATCCAGGAGTAAACTATGGGTTGAATTGGATATTATCCATTATAGACACACAGACAAGCAACTCAAGTAAGTTGTACTATTAAACACTGTCAATTTCAAGACTGCTTTTAGGAATTTTGAAGTCAAAGTATAAAATATAATAGCAATGTTGATAATAATGGTCAGCCATGGTTAATAGTACAGAAGTAAACACTACAAACAGCTTGCCGCACTGCTTGTCACAGGCTGTGTAACATTGTCATGCCATATGGTAACTGAAAATAATTAGATTTTGAAGATGGACATCTCTACAGAAGAGACATTGCTACTAAAAATAGAAGTATAAAACACCCTCGTCTACAATAATGTGAAATGTCACCATGCTTTACAATATTTCCTTACTCCTGTGAGTGAAGATTAAAGAGGAGAGGGACTGTGGTTTATCTCCCCAGTTCACGCTGAAGAACTTGAAAATATTTAAAGATTTGCAAGGTAAGAAAACCAGACCATTGAATGGCAGTCAGAAGCTGATGTTCATTTTTACTAGTTAATAATCTTCTCTTACATTTTACTTTCCTTTTCTTCCTCTGCCATCATTGCCATTCGACTGCCATCAAATACAACAGGTCAATGTACTTCAATTTTAAACATTTCACAACAGATTCATATACTATGACTATCAATAATATTAGACTATTATGCCAATACGACTGGAGAAACTATTTTTATTATGTCACTACCAATATTTGTTTGCTATTTATTTAGCACAAGACTGTTGGATGTTTGGGGTTTTTTTCTTTATATGTACCCTTCTGAGAGTTTTCTTGATGTCCCAGCAAAACACTCAGAACAGGATTTTTCTCTCATCATCAGTATCCAGGCTGAAAATATCCTTAAAGGGTTATTCTCTTGCCAGTTAATGTCTTCAGATGTCCTTCCAGTTTTCTCTGGCAAGCAATATCAAATTTCAGGGAGAAGTACACAATACAAACCAACATATTTGTGCCTTCACCAAAACAGGTAATACCAGATGAAGGAATCTGTTTTTGTTTTTAATTTAGAGAAGAAAGAAACAAGGCAAGGGGGAAAGGTTGTGAACAGAAATTTGGATCAATCTTCAAAAAAATAAGCATTCTTTCTTCCCTGACACCAGACTCTCTTGTGGTGCTCTCTTCTGCCCATCATGGCATTCATAAGCCTTTGTTCCTAGAACCAAATACTTTTCAAATCTCACACTTTGTAGGGCACAGCCTTCCAATATAAGATGCAAACATAAGGATGCTGTGTTTGCTTTAAGCCTCAGAGCCGTGACCAGGGTAAGGCAGAAGAGCCCAGTGCTGCAAGCTGCTGCAGAAGGGAGCACTTTGCTCTAAACCGGCCCAGCTGATTTCTGAGCACACACAGGCAAGAGACTGTAGCACCAAGAAAATATCCTTAGTTAGCACCAAATACATAGGAAAACAAAACCATTTTGGAGTGCAGCTGGTACTGCACAGAACTAAGTTGTGCTGTTTTGGTAGATGCATTAATTATTTGTATTAAATCGATGAAAAATAAATTAAAATAATTGACTGATGTTCTTTAGCAAACCTGTCTTCTACCGTTGTTACTGTTGGTTACTTCTTTGCTTCAGTTATTACTGGTGTACTCCGCCACTCTAGAAGACTCAAAACTTTGATAGTTATTCTCTTCAAAATCATATATACATTATTATTGATGGGCAAAGACATTTGTAACACCCACAAGTTTTTATGAGTAACTTCATCGAACTAGTTACATGAAAGGTAGGAGGAAATGAATAATACCAGTGGAACAAAAAAAGTTTAACTTCAGATACATTTTGAGAAAAATGCATCAGGGACAAGCATTTTAAAATTAAGCCCTATTATCTGACTGAAACAAAGCTATAGAGTGGGAATTGCAACATGAGAAATCCTTAGAAATATCTTCTTTGAAACAAAGGGCAAAAACCAAATCAGATTGTTTTTTAAGCATCTTGGAAAATTGCATAGCTAAGTACTACTATATTCTTACATAAGACTTAACAGAAAGAAAACTACTTCTATGCTTTTAAAAACTGACTTTTCTTGAAAATCTTTACAAAAGACTAACTCCTGGGGGTGGCAGGGATGGGGGAGGATGACAAGGAGGGAAACTTTCCACAAAGGTTTGATGGTTTTTAACACAATTTAATACTAAGTGGATTTTGTAAGAGGTCTACTAATTGACAGTGCTAATGCCAGCATTTTAAATATTTTTTACACCAAGTCTAGAAGCCTTTTTTTGTGTGATTACATCTAAAAAAAGTATGAAAACTAGTGACTAGAGCAAATACATCGTTTCATTCATATCTTACTTGCAGCGAAAATCATCACTGGAACAATAAAAATATCTGGTGTTTATCTGATCAAGATGCATTCTCTTTGAAAAAAGCTAGGAGAGAACATTTTACATTTCTTGATGTGATCAGTGTTAAACTGGGCTGTTAAAAATACATGAAAACTCAAAATATACTCTGATATACTCAAACTGGGATCAACATCCCATACTGGCCTCAGAATCAACCATGGAGGAGATCTGCTGTGAGTCTAAACTTCTTTTTAAAAGAAAACTGCAGGCTTATCAATATGACTGCTAACTAACTTGCCAACTCCAGACTGAAATAGTCTTCTTGTAAACAATACAAGACATTCATCAGCTTTGTGCAATGAAAACTTGGTTTCAGATACAAGTAATGGGAGTATAAACAGGAATAATATACACTCGGTTACTTTCGAATATGTAAGTGTAGATGAGCTTCTTGAGTGTCAAGATTTTAGTTTGAAGATGGACAATAAGAGCTTCTCATTACTGACTGAAGTTGACAGTCACCAGACTCAAGGACAAGAAGTGCAAAGGTAGATCAGTGCACACCTACACTGGTGTTTCGACTCTGTTTAATGATGACAAATATGCCTATGATGAGGATAGCCCCTGTAGCTTAGCAAAGGGAAACGGGTGGTATGTCAGACCTCTGAAGTAAATAAATAGTTGTTGAACACCAGTTGGGAACTACATGATGATGGCTTGTGGGATGTAGATGGTGCTTCTCTCCTTTGGCAGATTTCCAAATTTTCTTCCCCTCATTAATTTTGCTTTTTTTTCCATTTTGTACTGATTCTCTAGCAAATCTTGCTTATTAAAAAAAAAAAAAAAAAGAGAGAGAATTAAATGTAAAATATTCACTATGCCATAAAACAATATTGCTTTATGTCATACTGACTTTTGTGGGTTGTTTTACTATTTCATGGTAATAGTCAGCATTACTCAAGAGAAGAGTCTAAACTGATCTTAAGTGCCATCCAGAAGGCTTACACATTTTCAGACTCATAAATCCTCCTTATGAATTGGGCATCATTTTAAAAGCTCTGGAAATATGGAAATAAATCATAAAGTACAAATACAAGTAGTAACACCTCTAATACATCTCAGAGGTGAAAAGGGGCATATTCTTCACTGTCAACAGAGGAAGTGTGGGATTTTAGCCACTAAGTTTAATTGTTTATTGTTCTTAGTTCAGATCTGGATTCTTTAGGACCACAGGGGTAAAAAACAAAAACAAACAAACCCTCCAGGAATAAGTTAAGTCATTTAAACTTCAAAGGTGGGTAACCTGAACCTTGTATGGTTTATCTTATGAGCAGCATTTGGGCACTGTACTATATAACATTTTTCCGAATGGAAACAAGTCATTGTATCACTAGCCAAATGTGGAGCCACATCCTTTGCTGGCTCTTCTGCTCTGCACCACTGCAAGTGCTCATCTTTGGTGGTGTGCACACTGTATGACAGATCTAGTGAAAAGCAACCTTAATTTCAGAATTTCACAGAGCAAAAACTTTCCAGAATTATAAAACCTATCCGATAAAAACTAGGCCAACGCAGACAAAAAATTTTATTTAAAAGTTTAAAATTTTGTATAAAAAATTAGCTCCATATCTGAAAACAATGTCTATTTATTTCTCTTCTGTCCAAGACAGTAAAGTCTATAATTTACTGTAATCTATAAACTATAATTTACTTTGATAAGGCTCCTTCTGACCTCTGAATCATACAACCTCCTAATGAGAACAAATGTTTTAGAATTTTATTGTGAAGATTCCTGTAACCAGTGTGATTTCATTGGTCATCAAGAACAAGGAGCCAGGAAAAGGAAGTTATGGTGGCTTCAGTGTGTTTTGAGGGGACGTCAAGCATACACAGTTCTGCCTAAGTGCTGCATCACTCCTGAAATGTCCAATAAGTCACCTTTCGCCGAAGGAACCATTTTTTTTAACTACGTACATTACTAAATCTGTACTCCCTTTTCCCAATGAGATATTTAAGAATATAAATGGGGAAGTCCCTAGCATCGGCTAGTAGCTTCAATTTCATTCAGTCATATCCCAATAGTTGCTGAAGAGGACAGTTTGCTATGAACAAATGCAAAACATATTTATTTTGTTGAACTATATTCACTTGATCTCTTCAAATTTTTCTATTTACAACCAACATGCCAGGGAATGACAATCCAGACTAAGCAGGAAGTCTAATTCAGGCAAGAAAGAACAAGCCTGTAGATTAAAGATCTTGCTTCTATGGTGTCTCCTATTTCCGTGGAAATCTTACTGTCAGTATACTACAATTTGTACTCTTGAGGGTTTTTTAAAATTATTTTTTTAAGGTCAGAATAATAAAGCATACTCCATTAAATATAACCATAAACTTGACCTGTGCATTTCATTCCTATGTATTTTCTTACTGTAATTAATAATATTAAGTACAATTTAAAAAATAATCTTAAAAGATCCAACCAGTATAAAATTTCTCTTCAAATTACTGTTTAACTAACTCTCTGTCCTAACTGCCCAATAATAAAAAGTACAATTCTCACAATCTCCTCTTATAATCAGAATTCCCTGACTGGGCTTTCCACAGGAAACTCTAACTCATCTACCTACAGGAGCAATGAAATAATTATCAGATGATTTTCATAGGCATGAAAGTCAGAACTTCATCAAGACTTGAGATTAAATGTTATAATTCGGTCCTACAATACATTTGCTTACCTGAACAAAATTGGTTTTTTTATTATTATTCATGATTCCATATGTATATTTCTACATACACTGGCATACAATTACCGCTGTTTGAACTGACTTTGCCTTATTTTATTTGCTACAACATAAATCTTCAATCAAATACTACAGTTTAAAGCACAGGAGGCTGTTGACCTCTTGCAAAAATGAACACAATAAAAACATGGAACCGTGTTGCTCAATACATGACTATCTAACATGTTTTGTTACCTCTTCAGCCAAACAGCTACAGCTTGCAATTCAAGACTGAAGCTTGGATACACACTATGGACATGCATCTAAATTTGAATCTACGATTTGAGCCAAGTTTCTATTCTTCAAGGCTCTCTTTCAAAGTATAGGTCTTACTTCTGGGAATATAATGCTATTGCAGAGGTCACCAGTGACACTAGGGTTTCACTTTTAAATAAAACTTTTCCTTATATGTGTTGTTATGTGATGCCTTGCAGCTGCAGTGATTCAGCTATTTATACTTGTTTCATCACATGAAAACATTACATACATATTTTTCCATAAAAATTCTATTTAATTCTAGTTGTTAAATATGCTCCGTATTAGTTATTAATCTGTAAATAACAGTAAGATACAAAGTTGCTTATAAAATAATACTGGAGGAGCCTATTTTCTGCTTTCAGTCACATAACATTTTTCCAAGACTACAAAAGTTTATAGAAAATCAAGACAAGAAATAAGTTCTTGCTGACATCAGCAGCAAATCCTGCAATCTTTTTCTCACTGTTTATTGCAGGATGTTTTAGAGCAAGACTTCAGGATCCGGGACACCTACCCTGGATTTCTAAATCATGGAATCATTTGTTTGTTGAAATACTTTGATTGTAATTAACCTTCCTTTAAACAGTAAGTGTTCCTAATAAGCTCACTAGACCTGGTAAGAAGAATACAGCTTGTTATAGTTTTGAAAAATCAGCTGTAACTTACTGATCAGTCCCTATGTGACCTTACAGAGCTAAAGCAGAAGTCTTGGTGTAGTTAATAAGTATGATTGATCCAAAGCTCATAGGATTTAACAATAAGGTCTTGAGAGACACAGAAAGCCAGTGTTCTCAGAGCTGCTCTCACAAAGAACAAGAGCTGTGGCAGCGCTCTTTGGATTACAGCAATTCTATCTGTTTATCTTTAAGCACAAGATGGATGTACAATTTGATGACAAGACATTAGAAAGCATCATGAAGACATTACTACTGAGTGTGCTCCAGTGGGTACAACATATGTTACTGAGATACTAGAAATATGATGTAAGGATAAGATATTGCCCAGGGAAATCATTTACTGAAGGCAGATAAACAAAGCATGAACTGTAAAACCCAATATAACACAGTTGCCTCTGTAGAATAGCACGAAGTCTACTAATGTAAAACAATATCTCAGTTTCACTGATTTGCATTTCAAGAATGTACCGCTTTATCAAAAGTAAAATAAGTCCGGGTTCTAGGGCGATTAAGATTGGAAGTGTAATGGGACCAAAGACCAAAAACTGTTCTTGCCTCCTAATTAGAGCAGTCAGTTGACAGAGGGCAGACACTCAGCTAAGTCACTAATCTCAGAAAAGAATTCAGCCTGGTCCTCCAAGGAGTGAAGGACATCGCATGTGGCACCTGCCTCAAGCCTCCATGACACCTCCATGGAGCTCAGAAGTGTTTCTGTGGTATTCACCAGGTACCCCGTCTTTCTCCAACCTTAGTGTTAGATTAATGAACCACCCTCTGAAGGAACACAGGTCTCCCTGCAGACTGGAGGGAGGAGGGAGGCTAAAATATTTAACACTGGTGCTCAAGAGTAATCTACTAAGGCAGATACCTGCATTTTCAAAACTCTGACACCTGTACTTGGCATCTACAGTGCTTCAGTCCTTAAAAGGAAACATCTACTGATAATACTTGTACCACACTCTAAATGCTGAAAATTATTTAAAAAAAAAGATGAAAAGAAAAAGAATGAGGTGCCAATCTGTAAGAAACTTGGCAGGCACAGAACATACTGAAAGGGAGCAGGCTTCATAGAAGGAACACATCTGGACTGATATCTGGGCTTGCAACGTCTTTGTAAACAACCCTTTTACTAAGTGATGGTTTCACTTCAGAAATGAAGCCCTTACCAATCCCAGAGCCACATAGCAAGCTTTGATCAATTAATGCTTTTAAGCACTTTGACACTGGATAACATATTATAGAACTGCAAAGACCTATTATTACTTTCCACTCTGAGCTAGAAAATATTACGTAATAGGAACAGCATACACTAAAAGCTATAAATTACAATGAAGTAAGAAAAATGGACATTTTCCAACTATATGTTCAGTCACCAATCTGAGAAACAGTAGGTAGGGTGTATTTATGGTTGAGTGGTATTTCCTGAAGTTTTAAAATGTGTGCTGAATTGACTTATCCTGTAAATACCCATATTTATTACAACCAGACCTAAAGTTGACTGAAGCAGATGCAATATTTTCAATTGCTTCAGATGTTCTTAGCAAGTATTGTGTTTATATCAGAGTGAGAATAAACCAAGTAGGCCACCAGGAAAGATATTAACTCATAATAATCCAAACCAATAATAAGATCACATGACAGTGCACCACACAATCACACATTGCTGGCTGATTGTTCAGCAGTCCTGGAATCAGCAAGCTTCACCTGTTCAAGATTTTGTTCATCAGAGTCTACTCAATTTGCAGATACAATCATTTTATCATTTTTCTTCAGGAAAGTATAAAAGCAAGTTTGTCAGAATCATTGTCTCACCATTAATACTAAAGCTCTTCATTATCTCTTCTGACAGAAAAGAGCAATCTTTGAATGTCCTAGAGAAAATTCCAATTCATTCATGAAAGTCAGAAACTGAGCAAACACCACAAGAAACTGGACACAGCTTTGAAGACCAGCGTATAAACTGCATTTTGGCCTCTGATCGTGAAAGGACAGGAGTCACTGCCACAGACTACAAATATTTGTCCCTTGTCTCTACTCAGCTTCATGATTAGGCCCACAGCTGCTTGTTAAGCTGTGAAACTGAAGAGTCCTAATCTACAATAAAGCCTGTCTACAAATGCTGTCAGAGGAGCAGTCAGGCACTAGCCCTCTAGGTCATTTGTGTTTGATAGGTAAGCCCTGCAACATCAACCTATGGAAATTTACTGCCTGTCACAAAGTACTTGCTAATCAACTAAGTTACAATTGAGCCAGGAACAGAAGCTATAACTGCTACTAATTCAAACCTCTGGGCCTTCTCAACTAAGCTTTGCTTTGAGGAAGAAGAAAAAAAACAAACAAACAAAAAACCCCACAACAAACAGAAAGGTAAGTATAATAAAATCTTAGAATAGAATACAAGACATGATAAATGCAAATATCTACTAATTACAAATACATGGCCATGTAAGACTAGAAGTAAACCACAGCCATTTCAGGGGCGATTTTGAACCTAGCCTTTATTTCTTCAGATGTACTTAATCAAGAATGCAATTAATTGAGAGTACAAGTAATGGCGCTTTGATCAGATTCTGCCATCAGTTATACCCATCCAAGCCCACAATAACCGAGTTCAATAGTTCACTAGATACAAACTGAGTCAAAAAAATTGTCCAGCTTACAGTTATCATTCCTTTCACTAATTCTCACTAGATATGAGTAATTTTAGTAATTCATATTCAGTTTACCTGAAATTTAACAACTATTCTGCTTTCTACAGGACAGAATTTATCACCAGGTACCAAAATATATGGTATGCATTAAGAAAAATCAGTTCTTACCTTTTTTTAAAAGAAGTAAATATTTAAACTATATGTCTCCATTTAGAATTTAATAACTAGATGCACAAACAGTGAAAAAGACTTGTTTGTCTTCAAATTTTAACATGCAGCACAAGGTGAAATTGTTACCCACTGTGTCTCATAATGCAGCAGAAAAACATCTCAAAACATCACTACGCCAAAACATAAAATTTTCTAGACTTCATCAACAGAAATATCACTTAGTAGAGCTAATTCTCCTTGCCCAAAATAAACTGTGCGTAGCAATTTGCTTGACTGTAATTTCCATTTTCTAGGTACAGTATTTATTGCACTTTATTTTTGTCGGAAAACTTACTTACAGATTACACATATATTCTACACACAGGTAAAAATGTAGATGTGAAGGTAAAACCAGGGAGAAAATGTTCACGTTTCAGGTTCAAAACATAAGGAGACGGTAAAGTACTATTTTCTCTACATCTTATTTAGATATTAAAATAAAAAACTATATTTCTGTAATATACATTTTATTTTCAACTGTAAATACTACAGAATATGTATGTCTTTAATACAAGGAATTAACTAATCTGTTTCCTTCAGATCACCTGGTTTATCCTCACTTTTAAAACATTTTACTGATGGTGATGAAAATCCCAAACAGTCATGAGATACTAGTCATCAAAAGTATTCTTCCACAAGAGCTACCAGCGATAACTTTTTCATCTAGTAAGTAATCTATACACAACTCCGAGCTCAAACTTTGCTTCTGATCTTCCACTTCAAAGATGAAGGTAAGTCTCTTCCACAGATAGTTGATATGCATAGCATCTTTCATCCTAATAGAATTCCTAAATTTAACTGTATACCAGAATGTGTTACTGAGAATAAAACATCCTTTCTGTAGAGTAGCAAATCTTCCTAACTGTACACTACAGAGAGCGAAAAATTCTGTATTAGAGTGTCAAGTGAAAGAGAAGGTAGAAATTACTTATTGAGGACTCTGACCATACCACTGGCATTACTACTTGCCTACACTAATGAAGACATACTGGCTCAGTCTACAACTCTCTTTGATGATGACCCCAATTCTCCTTTCATAAAAGATGCGCCATTTCCATTAGCACAGAATATGCAGCAATCTGAAGACTGACAAGCTTCCCATACTTGAATTCATATCTTTGGTTAAGGTCCAAATATTCTGAAGAAAGGTGCAAGCCAAAGATGAGAAGCAGCAAAGATGATCTCATGTGAAAGATTCTATAGTCAAGCTTGACTGTTTCCAGGAGAAAGGCAAGTAGGTTCATCATTTCTTTAGTGGGTATGGGTTTATCATTGAGAATCAGCTTAGATCTTCAGCTCTCAACTGAAAACAGAGCCTAAATCAAATCTACAACTATTCTAGTAAACATAAAGTAAGCAGGAAGTGATCCAAGAATCACAGAATCATAGAATCATTTAGGTTGGAAAGACATTAAAGATCAAGTCCAACTGTAATCCTAACACTATCAAGTCCCACTAAACCATGTCCCTAAGTGCCACATCTACATGTCTTTTATATAACCCCAGAAATGGTGACTCAACCACTTTCCTGGGCAGCCTCTTCCAACCCCTTACAACCCTTTTTGTGAAAAAAGTTTTCCTAATATCTAACTTAAACCTCCTCTAGTGCAACTTGAGGCCCTTCCATCCTATCACGTGTTACCTGTGAGAAAAGCCCAACATCCCCCATGCCACAACCTTCTTTCAGGTAGCTGTAGACAGCAATAAGGTCTCCCCTCAGCCTCCTTTTCTCCAGGCTAAATAGACTCAGTTCCCTCAGCCACTCCTCTTAAGACTTGTGCTCCAGATCCTTCACCAGCTTCATTGCCCTTTTCTGAACTTCCTCCAGCACCTCAAGGTCTTTCTTGTAGTGTGGGACCCAAAACTGAACACAGGATTAGAGTTGTGACCTCACCAGTGCTGAGTACAGAGGTACGACCACTTCCCTAATCCTGCTGGCCACACTGTTTCTGATACAAGCCAGGATGCTGTTGGCCTTTTTGGCCACCTGGGCACACTGCTGGCTCATATTCAGCCAGCTGTCAACCAACACCCCCAGATCCGTTCCTGCCAGGCAGCTTTCCAGCCACTCTTCCCTGAGCCTGTAGCGCTGCCTGGGGTTGTTGTGACCCAAGTGCAGGACCCGGCACTTGCCCTTGTTGAACCTCATACAATTGGCCTCAGCCCAACGATCCACCTGGTCCAGATCCCTCTGTAGAGCCTGGAAGTCTCTCAGAAGAATTATGAGTCTCTAGGCAAACATTTCTTCAGCTAAAGAGCCTGACCTGAGTATGCCTAGCATGAATCAATCATAACAAAGCTGAGAAAAATATGGTGGATACAGCCAAAACCACAAGACAAACGAAGACAATTTCTGCTTTGCCCAATTACAAAAAGTTATAGTGGCAAGAGGACTAAGCCCAAAGTAAGATGTTTGACCTCCTAAGTTTATAACCAACATCTCTTATCTCCAAGACCATCCTGGAATGTAGGACACTGGATTTAGTAGAGAGGCATCTCTATTATGTAGTAGTTGCACACTTTCCTGGGAGAAAAGGTCTGTGGGATTATATCTTTCAGAAGGAAGAAGGGTTTTCTGTATTTGAAGTATAATAGCTGTTGTATAACAAATAGACACCAATTATCTAATTAACCATCTACATGTCTATCTAAGCAAACTCAGTCTGTAAATTCTTATGTGATAATTGGCACATTCTGTACTATATACTCAGCAGCTATATCTGTCACTGTGTTGGTGGCTGTAAAATCACAAAAATTGCAGAATTCTCCCCTACAAGGAAAAAAGAGATCTACAAAGGAAAAATCAGAGTAATCACTGGGACCTAAGCCATGTAAATGCCTCTGTAAAAATTTCATCTATTGCTTCAGCTTATGTTTTAAGAAACAGGTCTATATAGCTTCATGACAGCCTAATGCTGTCACACACACTAAGTATTAATATAAAATATTGCATGTATTTGCTTCTTAGCTAGTAGGCCACAGCATCTTAGAGATTGTTGGAGCTTAGACTAGGCTATCTGTAACAAAACAAAATAAAATAAAAGTATTCTTCTTCTCTCATAGGCACAAAGATGTCAGATTCAGATTTCCTGGTGGAGGGGAAGGATGGAGGGAAGACTTTTTAGGTTGATTTGCATATTTGCATAAGTTTCTTTCCAAATCTAACATATATAGTGAATCAAGAAGGCATCTTGTAATACTGGTAATAAAAGAATTCCTACCACCTCCAAATTATAGTACCAAGTGTTCTACATTTTGGCCATTAGACATTTTTATCTCATCTTCCTCATCTTTAAGGACATACACCATAATCAGATATGCTGATTGAAACAGATCTCTTCATAGCTTTGAAAAGGCCACAGGTGAAGGCTAATAAAAGTGGGTTTAAATAGTGGTCACTCTGTGAAGAGATATGATCTTACTTAGTGCCCATCCCACTGAAAGTTTTGATTTGGAACTAGAGATGAATGATCTTACTTCCATACAACTACTTTCCAAAAGAGCTGGATGATTTGGGGTGATTTGGGTTTTAAGTCCAGTCTTGTCCCGTCTCCCAGCTGCACTTTGTGGCTACTGTCATCACATCACATCCACCTTGTGGTCCTTACAGGGTAAGCCTAAAAGTAAGAGTGACTTCAGATATCCCCTTGTGATGAATTTTAAAGCCTTCAGGTAGGTACATGCACTTCAGTACAAGTGACAGTTGAATTCTGATGGGTATTATCATTTAGGTACTGCTCAGTATGTCCAAATTTTCTAATGCACAGGAAGGCTGTTAAAAGGAATGCAGTAAAGTATTATAATGAGAATTCTCTTTCCTAAAATCTATTTAATTATTTTAATTTTTAGAAACAAACCTTTTTCTAGAATTTACAAGGTATGAATATATTCCATTTCCTTTGAATTTCTTTCCCATTTAAAAATCCTGGGGGACTTTGTCTTTTATTTTATATTTATTTTATCACATTTGATTTAATTGTCTCAAGGTTTTTGATAGTAATGAAAGGTGCTACATGATTAAATAAATTCATTTTTGCACTCATATTCAAAAAGAGAAGATCAAGAGTACTGCTGCTTTGAAATGGGATATTTAGCTCTCAGAATAATTTTTCCTTTACAAAGTGTATACATACATATATGCATTATATTTACAGATGTCATGTTAATGTGTTTTAAACATGTATACCTCCCACAGGTCTAGAAGAGCTTTTAGAACTGGTTTGACATCTATGGAAGAAAAACATGCCTTACTCTACTAAAACAAATAAATGAGCACAGCACTACAATGTTAATAAAGAAAAAATACTTCAGAGTATTAAAATAATTACCATTTTACAAAATATTCTTAAATATTCATTTAAGAGATTATACCAGAGTTGTTTATAGTAATACTTTTTATCATTTGTGCCCAAATATTACAGGTAAAAACTCAGACAGGTACATGTCAAAAAGTAACACTATTTTAGCAATTAAAATTTTAAATTCTGTAATATTGTGTTAATTTTCAGAAAAAATATCCAATGGATATTTTAATAAAAACTGTAAAAAATTTTTGTTAATATTTGCTTTAAAAACTGCTCTAGCTTAAATAGGTATTTTTGAAACAGGAATATTTCTCTTGTCGTGATGAAATTTGCAAATTATCTACTTAGGCAACTGTAAGTATGACAAATCGAGGCAAGAAAAAGACATAAGCAAACCACCAAACATATTTCCTTTCATAAAAAAAGATTCGTATTTACTATGTAGTATCAGAGCTAAAATAAAATTAGCTTCAGCTTATTTTTGTTTGGTTTTGTTTAGATAGATTAGACTATATATCACTGGTTGAAGTAAATGAATTTCAATGATTGTAAGAATTTGTGCTGTGTTCTGATATGATTTGTTGCTCAACTTCTGATAAATACTGTAAAGGAGAGTAAGGTTACCAAACCATGATTTTTAGAAATTACAGGTAATGTTACATACAGCCAGCACTTACCCATCCTTCTTTCTCTTCCTTCTAAAATCTAAAATACGTGCTCAATTATCATGTAAAAGAAGGATTCATGTTACCTGATTTTAAGTACCTATAAATCACATATCTAATCTAACCCACTTTATTCTAGATCGCCCCACCTTTTATTGGCCGTTTATGCTCTCACAGCAGAATTTGGTTCTCAGGAAGTGCCCATCACCATGATTGCTAAGGAAAGCTTAGACAAGTAGCTAGATGGTTAACACTAGGTAAAATGACTCACTTCCCCAAAATGCTCAAATGTTTTGGTTGTACAAGACAGCTCTTCAGTAGTGGGTATTGGACTGACACTCATTCAGTAGGAGGGGTTAGATGTAAGAGATTTGAAGAAAGCGACCACAGCACATCCAGGTTTAAACCACACTGCGTGGGAGAATGTCTTTCCTCCCTTGGGTATAAACATGGCAGTAACTACAACAATAAATCAATTATTCTGAGTTATATTTTTAGCTGCAACTGAATAATGAAATTTGAGAAGCAACAGTATTTAGACCAGGTGAAAACTAACTACAACTTCCCCAAATAATTGTTCTGTCTTTCCATTATATGATGCTGCATTTCCTTAAGCTACGCACAGACTGCCTCATTTCCCCAAAGAGCTTCTTTTCTCCCCTTTTCTCGTGTCATTTCCCCATTCTTCATAAATATACCAAATTTTTCCAACTCCTTTTGTGCACTGATAAAAATTTCTAAAGCAAAGCAAGTCTAAGGCGAAATGGCAGAATGTTACACAGAAGAGATAACTATTACTGTAAAATCTTTCCAGTCCCTCCTCAGTATTCTGGATTCTCACAGACTCACTAAATGTCTATTACACAATGCACATTTCTCAAGGTTTAAGATTCATTGTATTTGGTTTTGTGAAATATGATTTTTAAGACACTGAAATATTCTCAGACACATGGGCTTAATATTTTAAATACTAAGTAATATTAGTTATTATAATAATTAATACCATATTGTACTTCATATAAAACCACATACAATATTTCTTCTGAGACACTTTCCCCTGCCTACACCTTGGTTTTCTGCTCATAATTTAAGTATAAAAATCCCATAATTATTTGTTGTGCTTCTTACTCCTTCTTGCTATAAATCATTTATTAAATTGTCCTATTTATTGGCCTAGCTAATCACTGCTCCTCTGAACTCCATTAGCACCCTTTCCTCCCTTCTCCTTCAAGGAGACAAGTCACACTTTCAGACAATTTGTATTGTTATTTTAAAATACTGCACAAAATACATTTAACAAAAGGATTAGAAGTTATTTTATGAGTAATAATTTCATTATTTTTTTCTCAGTATTGTTTTTCTGAAGGAGTTATTTAATTACATAAGAACACATGTGGTCCTCATACTGAAATATAAGAGAGATAGATCCATCGTCACAACCCTACAACTTCTGATCTAAAATTCTTAGTGAGAGGAAAAGCAGTAGAAACACGAAAAATTGCATTTAACAGGAGATGAGCTGACATTTACGTGAAGGAAGAAATGAAATAATATTTTGTTTCTTGATTTGACAATATTTTTGGATTTACAAGACTAAGCGCAAATCACCGAAGCTAACCAAAATATTTTTTAAATGGGAAAGTTGCTCTGCATAGAAATTCAGGCAACTATGCTACAGGCTTAATGCTAAAACTATCTTCAACTTTCTGGATTCAAAGCAGGAAAATGTTTTACAATTCTATTTATACTTTTGCAAATTATCATGTTTTTCCTGTCCATCAAAGCAAATCATATGAACTTCACTAATGAAGTGATTTGGAACACTTCAACCCAAATTATATTCACAGTATTAAAGGATCAGAATATATCTCAAACTATTCATCAAGACTTGCACCGTCTCAAGACTATGACTGAATTCCCTACAGTGTTAAGCTTCAGTGATATTATCCAGTTACCAAAAAGTAATGAAATGTGTCATGAACACATCATTACATTGCTAAACTAACATAACCAAGTTTTCTATACAGTTACAGTAAAGTAATGGTATTGTATTTATTAGTTTTTACAATCGAAGGCAACTAGTATCGCAAACAAAGATTAAACAGTTCAGTTCTATCTAGTTCTATCTTTCTAAAGCAAATATTTAAAGAATATAATTTCTTACACTACTCTGACTTCATGTCTGTATTCTTTACTCTTGAGGAAAAAATCAGAATATCTTTAAGAAAAGTAGCTCCAGAAAGTTTACTTATGTAAGTATATATGTAAGTAAAGAGGCTCTAAGGCATGCAAGGAAAAAAATGTTGCAGCTGTATCTCATACGAAACTCTCATTCAAGACGCATAGTATTCTGCCTTTTGCAATACTAGTATAAGCAATGAGCAGCCAATATATCCACTACACTAATTACATATCACTACCTACTACTTTAAACAAAGCAAAGCATATTTTTTGAGTATCACAGAGTGATCCCACCCTAAACCAGCTGTTTAGCAGTGTAGTGTCATTATCTCCTTATGCATCAGGCTGCGTTCCCAAAAGAGGCTGCCCTATCCTTCTGCTTGCTCTTCCAGTCATGCTGCCTTCCTCATTGGATTAGCACAAGTATTTGTGTGGCCAGCAGGTGAACTAGGTTAAAAAAAAAAAAATTATTTGAATCAAAATTGAACCACAGGGGATGGAGAGAGAAGCTGGTTTTCACTTGGAACAACAACTTTCCCCAGTTCACTCTACGGATACGCAAACATTTGTGCCATTTGTGAACAGCCATAAGAACTGACAGCCAAAAAAAAGAGGTCACCACTGTCTTTCTCAGTAGCATGTCAGTTTAAAGCAATCCTTGAAGCAGGGTGCAAAACTGAAAGAATGAATGACTCTCTAAAATTATTGATTTCCCTTTCCCATAGAGGAACCTAAATAACTTATCTTGGATGACAAACAGATAGCTAAAGACTCTTACACTAATAGTGACCACAAATAATCTGTTTAACTGCTTATGAAGTGACTCTTCTGTGAACAAGCACATGTTCAAATGTATTTCCACACAGTCCTCTAGCTTTTTTAAAATGTGACTCGTAGGAGTATCCTCACTTCTTCATATGCCTTTGATGAAAGAAAGCATGCTTAGACATATATAAAAAAACACAAACATCCCAATTATGACAACAAATTATTTTCTCACTTCCTCACTTCTGCCTCTTAATGATGCTACAGAGAATTTGGTAGAGGGAAATTATGAGTTGTAACTGTAAAAACCTGTTAAAACTGAAGGAAAAGATAGCTGAAGTTGTTTGAATAGCTTATATTAAATACTTCCTAAAAATGTATCTACGCACAAACAGGGAGGCATACACTAGCACAGCTTAAAAAGGTGAGTGGCTCAGAACAAGACAGCTCTGAATGTTAAATTCTCAAAAAGCTTGATTTGAGGATAATTTCTGGGAAGCTGTTTCTATGTTCTTTATATACAATGTTAACTGCTCTTGACTTCATCAAAAACCTTCTCTCATATTTTTAATGACACCAAGTCTTGTTTAGGAAGGCTTTGTGTCTAAATCCATAGGCACTTAGAAAGCCCTCGTTGATCTGTCTGCTAACTTAAGAGCAAATCTAGAACTTGAAATGTCTATAAACTTTTAATTCAATAATTGTAACTCAGAACAATTCTGAGTATTTGGATATTGGAATTCTAGTATTCATTTATTGAAAAAAATATATCTAAAATACTTTTATTTTCAAAAGCTAAGAATGTTTTAAGAATATTTACCTCATAAGATAGGGGTTGCATTTGTGGTCTTATAAAGCAAGTGAAAACTGGCTAGATCACCAGGCTTAAAGCGTTGCTATCAAATCCAACTGGAGTCCAACTCTTAGAGGTATCATCCCTCAATGGTCAGTATGGCTTAATACGTTCATTCATGGTTTGAACAATAGGACAGAATGCCCCTCAGCAAGTTTGAAATGGTATCAAATTGGTAGGAGTTGCTGAAATGCACTGGTGTGCAAGGCTGCTCCTCAGAAGAGACCTGAAGAAGTGGGGCTGTCAGAAACATGAAGTGTGTAAGTTCTGCATTTGGAACAGATTAATCTCATGCACCAGTACACGCTGGGGATCAGTGAACCAAAATCAACTTTGCTACAAAGGATCCAGCCATGCTGGTGAGCAAGGTGAGCACGAATCAGCGGTGTGCCCTTGCAGCAGCGAAAGCCAAACACATCCTTGGACACGAGCAAGACTTTAGACAGCAGGCTGAGGTGATTATCACCCTCTATTCAGTAATAGTGACACCACATCTTAAGTACTAAGACACAGCAAAGGAAATTTTGATTAAATATTAGGGAAAAAGACTAGATGTGATGGTAGTCAAACTGTAGAACTGGTTGCTAAAAGAGGTTGAGAATCTCCATCCTTGGAGATATATCAAAACTCGACTGGGAACCCAGTAAAAACGGGTTCTGGTTTGTGCAGGAGGTTGAACTACATGATCTCTGGAAGTCCCTTTCAACAGAAAACATTCTATGATTCTCTGGTTTTATTCTCAGTTCAAAAGTGATTCTGGAAAATAATTACCAACTTGGTCAGTTCTGGGTTAAATATTCATAAAGAGTATATTTCAGACTTAATACAAGTATTCAGGTATTTTTGTAAACATCATGGCCCTGTTATATAAATTCTCACATTTGTTGAAGTAACTGGGGCTATGCCAGTATAAACTAACAAGTAACTGTAATAGATCCCATACTTCAAAAAAGTATTACAGCTTTAGTTTTATATGTACGATTTTTCACAACACACATTCTGCCATCAATTTAAACAAGTCCTCACTGCGTAATTGTTTCCACTGTATCAATTTGCTTTAAAAGGACAAAATTGAAATCTAGAATTAATTTCCTTTCACTTCTTAAAATCTGCAAACATGATGAGGAAATATCGGGGAGAAATAGATACATCTTCTCTCTTTACAAACTTACCACTAACTCATTCCAGTATAGGAATTTGAGTGTTTGAACATTCATACATACACTGCACTTTTTTTTTTTAATTCAATGTGAAATGAGCAAGAGGAATTTATTTTATTTCCTGTTCATTGATTCTAAAGTCATGCAGACAAGTTTGATAACATGCAAATTTAATGGCAAAGAGACGTGGTTTCATCTTTACATTCAGACTTTAGGTTTTAATGGCATTAGGAAATTACGAAGAAAAGCAAGAGGAAAATACTGTTAGCATCCACAGAGCTGTTCATCTGCTTCACTTTTTTTCACTACAACAGCAAGCAATGGAAGGAGCAAGATCAAAGCCCAGAGTATGGATATCATTTTAGAGCTATTCAAATACAGAGAAGCTAAATGATCATACCTCAGCTGTACACGCCTATTGCAACTCGTGTTTCACTTCCCAATATACTGGGTTTAAAACAGAGCGGACTGCAGTTTTGATAACATCTGCTACAACAAATAACAAAAAAAAAAAGAGTGTGAAGTCTGATGAATGTTTAAACAGAACATTTTTTATGGATCAGCTAAATCTTTTCTGCTTTTTAATTAAAAGTAAAGAAAATGGAACTTAATTATCCTGTAAAGATTAGCTTGTGGGCATCTTCCTGTAAATTACTTCTAATTGAAAGCAAATTGTCAAGTGACATTCAAAGTACTGTCCTTTAAAACACAGCTGTTCTGTTGCTGATTTCAGTACATTACAGGGCTTTCTTCTTACAGTAAGGCATATTTGAATATTTTAACAATTTGACTGGGTTTTGTATGGATTTCCATTTAGTACAACTTAATCACACTCCCTCCTCCAAAAATCCAAAGAAATATTAGCTACCTTATTGTACCAAATATCCTAAAGTAATTTCTCTTTGCCTTTCATTTTGAAGCTTATCGGTTAACCACTGATTAGCATGTGGCATGGGTAACAGACCAGTTCCGGCTGGTAGCCTACTACCCAGCCTGCCAGCTAGACCATCCTTACTACTGGGAGCCAATTTACTACTAAAAACATTTTAAATATTTGAAGCAATTTCAAGTGGTTTTATTCTATAAACTGACAGTTTATATTCTATTTCTTTTAGTTATTTATAAATTTATGTGACAATATTTGATATATTTTCATAGTAGATCATTAATACTCCAAGAGCAAGATAAAACTGTGGAGCATTAATATAAGTTTATCAAATACATTCAACCATTTTGATAAACCACTTAAGTGTGACTTATCATTCCACCTGGAACTACAAACTCAACCCAAAAACCTGTTACTGTCTTTTATTAAATCTTCCTTGAGATGGCAAGATTTCATTTGGATAGATTTCAGCCTTCTCCTTGCACATGTGCTCATCTACCCCAGGAAAAAGTCCTGTTATCCTACCACCACAAACAAAGCCAAAAACAAACAGAGGTGCATTTCACATTTCCACAAAAATTACTGTAACATTTGGAAGTTCTAGTGTGATGCTCCCACTTTAACAAGCTTTACACCTTCAAGACTGTATTTATACCCTGTAGCAGCAAAAATACATTCTTCAAACTTCCACGTGAGAAGTGTAATGCTTTTACAGCATTAGGTTTGGAAAGCATTTGTTTTAGATGACAAGAAGTACTACTTGCTTGTTAGAGCTGTGATGTGACTGATCGCATAGTTCACCAGCACAGGGCTGGTGATGGGCTTGAACCCCCAGATGTGGGACAGGGTGACTGGGAAGGGACTTCTCAGGGTATCATTTGTTTTTTGTCAGAAGCAGCTGCACGTGCAGCTTAAATATTTTGTAAGGAAATGGTTCGGTTCTATCACTGGAGACCTACTGCTTGTGAACCACTCAAAATATTTCCCCTCTTATTTTATCTGCAGAATGTATGATACCTGCCTTGTGGCTCCTAGCCAAATTCAGACTCATGTGTGTGCTTCAGAGGATTAACAATTGCCACAGTGGAAAGGTATTTATAAACACGCAATGTCATCACTGGATTTGGGAAAAAAAGTACTACTTTCTCTCGCTTTAGTATAAAGTTGTAAATGTTAATCTAAATTAACGATAAGAAAAAAATAAAAGCACAATTTTAATAAGATCTTAATTCTATTTGCATTTAGTATCTTTGGTTTCCTATGAGGCTCATCATGTGTCTGAACAATTTAGTAAAAATAAACAAAAAAATTAGAAAACACGCAGGTTAATTTTTATTGTACCTCGGCTTCCACTCCCCAAATCTAATGTTATTTTTTGCTCCCATCATAAGCAGGAATGATATATGGAAAAAAACCATCTTGCATTACATCCTAAAGGCAATGAGATACATGGTTATTCATATTTATTGTGGAAGTAAAATTAGAAAGATGATACTATATTCTGCATAAAATACACTTAAGTCCCTACAACATAAGGAACATTCAGCATATTCTTAAAAGCAGTGGTTTTCAAGCTCATCTGCAGATTATACTAGAAGAACATCCTACATGATGAGCAGCTGTTGTCAGCCATAAGAACGCAGTTAATGCCCTCATAAGCATTATACATTGAAAGTACTGCAGTAGTCACCTAGGACAAGAATATGAAGAACTATCAATTACTTAGATTTTGAAATTTAACCTCAAAGAACAAGATACAGCAGAATAGACTATGAGTGATTCTTGTAATGTTCTCTGAAGAACACTGGAAATCAAAACCAATAAAAAATTATGCGAGTAACACTTTTAATACCCTAGTGAAATCAGAACACTAGGAGGGTTCATTTTTGCCATGGTGTAACTATTGAGGCCCTTTACTGCCTTTGATACCTTGAGAGAAACACGAGCTACCAGGGTATGCCTCAGCAGCCTCCTCAATACTGTCTGTGGGCTACGCCAACAGACTCCTCTCTAGGTTACACTATCTGCTAGAAGATATGCAGAAGAGAGTACTGAAGCTGAGCTTACAAATCATTTAAGGTCATTACTCTCCTAAAAAATTCCTGAGAAGATCACCTGGATTTAATATGCCCTTCTGACGTTCCCACTCCAACACTTCATTTTTCTCCTCCCTTTCAATGTGATATCCAAACCAGCACATCCAGTGCAGTGCACGGAAAGCACAGATAGGGGGAAGCAGAAGCTGAACTTTGTGACTACAACAAACAATATTTTTTGTGTTCTAATTCATAAGTGTCTGGTTGGTTTCTGCAGTAATGTTCTGCATAATCCATTGGCAAGACAGCTAAACATTACTTTTGTTCTGACATCTCTCAGGTCAGGAGACTGACAGTGCACATTAAAGGGACAGAGGTCCTCAAAAGTTCCATGGAGAGGCCCTCTAAGACATGAGGTGAAACACCCTTCCTTAAGAGACGTTTGGAAAACAAAAAAAAGGCAAATAAAATCCACACACCCCCCTAAAAGTCACTGTGTCGCTGTGCCTGTCACTAAACCACAGTTAATCTTGGCCAATAAGGAGATTTAGAAATTTAAAAAAAAAAATCTGACAAATAATTCAAAGCTGGGAGAGAAGTGAAGGTATGAACACATGATTCCCAAAATATGAACCACCAATGGTCAAAAGTAGCACAGCAAATTTGTATACAAATGATGCCTGAGTAGCTGAATGTGTCCTGGAAATTCTTGAAGAGCTTTCTTACAAAATATACAATTAACACAGGAATAAAATTTTGTTTCTTTGTCATAAGCCAGACACATTTTATCATCATTATTTAAACTCTTCCTAAAGGGCACATCACCACTTTTCCTTCACAGAAAAATGAAAATAAAAATTTAAAATATTTTTTAAAAAATTCAAACTTTAGACTGCAGACTTGTATGGCAATTTGACTATAAGCCAATTATTTCCACTAAGGAAAATTATTTTATTCCTTCTATGCTATTATATACAGGACCAAATCACATATCAGAGCCAAATAAACATACTGATTTCAGGAGCCCTTATTCAATGCAGCAGTAAGGAACAGATATATCCCACGTATCTACCACATCCAGTATTGACCCTTCCTTCTCCCTGAAGATTACAAATTCATGTTTATTTCTTCCCTTTTCAACAGGGGATTCTTTAGTATGGATATAAACCCATCTATAAAAATATGAATAATTCTATTACTATTATTACAGCCTTTTTCATTCTTATACATTACTTAAATTACAATGCTATCTTAAGAACAGTAACAGAGTTACAAAATCATAAAAATTTGATTTTATGTTCAGTAAATGGAAACCGGGATTATACTATTTCCTGAATAGCACGGAGCTGTGTCACTTACTCTAGAAAAGTGGACTATCATTAGACATGAACGGGTGACCACCAGCTTGAACATACCATAGGTCCCATGTGCCAAGCTCCAAGCTGTGCCTTACGAGGTACAACAGACTCTGCCACACAGTTCTCCTATCCACTGCTACCATTTTAGGGAAAGATCACTGAGGCCTTTGATCTCCGCAGGAAGTAGCAGATGTAAAAAAAGGCAGATTTTAAACATTTTCCACAGTTCCTCCTATCCAGACATCAAAAACAGAGCAACTACAAGCAGAAACAACAGAGAACTACCAAAATGTGAAGTGGGTCATTTTTCAATAAAATCTAAAGTGTAGTAGTTTTCATAAATGAAAGGTAGGGACTAAAACCAAGAACTTTTGTATTTGGATTTGCTCTTCCAGACAGTATTTTTGGTATATTGATCCTGCCGAAGACAGTAGCCCAGCACTTAGGAATGTGCAAGACTTAAATGCTTCTTTTCATTAAATCCCTGTATCATATGCAAAAAATGCACTGATAAACAATTGCACATACATTTCTGCTTCTGAAAGAAAACGAGGCCTACAAACCAGGGCATGTCTATTGCAACTTGGTATCCCCCATACGATTAGGATATCAGTGCTAACAAAATTATTCAAGATTCTGTAGTAGTGTAACCAAAACCAGGAGAAAGAAATCCCTCCAAAAGTCAATCTGCAAATTCAATAATCCTAAAACTTTCCTTAGTTTCTTCAGCGTAGCCTGTTTGGAACCCTCCTAATATTAATGGCCTTCCATGTAGATGCGTCCATACATGCACACTGTTTCTGACATGTCTGATTTCTGGATTTGAAAAATGGGGGGTACAATTGCTGATACACAAGGATGAACACTTACTCCTTATCCTAAGGGAGTTAATGAAAAGAGGCTTCCCTTTGTAGCTCCATGCAAATGAGAATTTGAATATTTGAGCAATATTTTGATGTTAATTAGAATTATTTAATACACTCCAGTTTTACACATGCAAAAAACCTGTAAACTCTTTTTAAGCTGAAATATCTGGCTCTTGTTCAATTTTTTTAAACAACACAAAATAGAAGTACATTTAAAACATACTGGTAAGATTCTTCATCTGACTTTTATTCATGAGGTGGGTACAGATAAAAGATAGATTTCTTAAATACATTATGATACTTATTTCATTCCTGTTTCAGAATTGAACAGAAGTCAGGTCACATCCTAGCACCTGTGGTATCTAATTACTGGCTGCATCCTAATATTTACATAATTATTAGGTGCCAAACATAATGTAACAACATATTACAAACTATTGATTTCTTTGGAAAGTTATCTTCTTTACTGAACAAAACAAAAGCTCTCAAGTAAGATCTTCAGAGAACAAAAACACATTAATATCAAGTTAAATATATCCACTTCTCTTTTTTTCTACATATGTTTGGGGTGTTTTTTTAACATGATCCACAATATTACACAATTTTGTCTGTAAAAAGTTAGCATAATGAATTTTAAGATAGCATTAAACGGAAATTTCAACTGGATGGGTAGAGATAATCTGAAATTCAGATTATCCTTCACAAAGTGTTCTAATATATGGAACTCTGTAATACGGTCTCACAGGAGATTTGCACCTAAGAAGTACTTACAGGCATTTTCACATCCACTCCCACACTGTAGAGATTTTTCTCTACCAGTGTTCCAAGGACAAAAGGTGTAACAGGTTGCAGCATGGCAAACTGTATGCTAATTCTCAGATTTGAGGCTGAAACAGAACAAGTACTAGAATATCCTCCATATGGACTGTGGGTGATCATAATTTAACTTTCACAAATTGCCAAAGAGAAAATACTTGTTTTCAGTCTTCCTACATTGATCATACATCTCTCAGTAACAATGTAGAAATAATAATTTAGCAATCATCTAGAATAAAAAATTGTGATCAGAATTCTTCAATGTCAGTTTCCAAATACATATGTATAATGAATGGGGAAAATACTGAGTGTTTGCGCACATAAAAAAAAAAAAAAGAAAAAAGAATTTGAGTTATCTCTGCTTCCTGAGATACTAATAACTGCAAAATTTTGTTATCATAATACTTTCATTATAGACCAATGTCTACTTCACAAAAGAAAATGTTAGTTGTTTATGCTATCAAGTTTAAACCTGATGTGTATGTTAAATTCTCTTCTAGATCTCTTCTAGATGTATTAATTCTTTACGTGACATAGCTTTTTGCTACATAAAGCACAATTTAGACAGATATTCCCCATACTATTACTGAGACAGCCAGGCTGCCTTAAAAATACTGTTTTGAAAACCCCAAATTTTCACTTGATTCACTTCTCAGACCAGAGTGTGACTGCTGGGCTATGTGAGGAAACAGATGCACAGAGCAGTCAAAGAACCATGAGGGAATCCCTCCCCTCTTGGAAGAAGGGTTTACATTCACAGATGAAATTTGTGTGTGCTGCTTCTACCAATGCAAAAGTACTTACTATTTTGACACAGTTTCAAAACACAAGAATAGCAAAGGATATAATTCACACAGACACATAGTATGTGCACAATGTAAAAATTACAAAATATTTTTTCCCAGATTATGCAAACATCATAAATTCTGAATTTTTAAGGACTGCATATGTCTGCTTCCTATTCCATTTCACCTTCTTCCAAAACTGCATTATTTTAGTAATTTTGATCTGTAATATCAATAAATAAATTTTAGGCAAAGAGCACCATGGTAGAAATTGCATTTAGTTTATATGCTTTTTCCTCATAAGAATCTGAAAAAAATTTTCAGTTTTTGCAATTATTTCTACTTTCTCTTCTAACAAAAGAACTTGATATATTTATCTATGTTCTTATATGGTATCTGTCATACAAAAATTTAAATGTATTCCCAATGCTTAAGCAGATAACAACTGCTATCACAAACATTACTTGCTATTGTCCTAAGTAATCACATAAAATAGCATGCAACTGACATCTCAAAAGTCCGAGTTCTATTAAGCTTTCTCTCTGCTCATGAGCAGCGATTGACAGTTTAAGCAGAACATCTAGATATATAAGGACAGTCTTGAAAGAAAAAAAAAAAATCACTAAGTAATCACACAAACATTCAGTAACTCCGAATTAATATAAAGTAGCAGTCATCCTTCTATATAAGTGGAAATATACATGATGGAAAAAAGTTCAAAATTGGTATCTGTACCTTGAAAGTATGAAGTAAGTGCTTTAAGCGCTTGTAGCAGAAGGATCACTTTTGGAAAGAATATAAATAAAAGGATAGTTTGCATTCAATATTCCAGCATGTTGTTATGGGTTCCACATATTTAAAAAAAAAAAAAAAAAGGCACCACAACACTCACATATACACACACACAAAAAAAAAAAAAGAAAGAAAAATACACAAACGCACAGAAAAACCCCAACAAAAAAATCATACACACTTCAGAGTTCAACACTGATCTGACTACAAGTCTGATTTTCGGGCGTCTGTTTGCAGATGCGGTAGAGTTATCAATCCAAACAGACACACAATCCGGGTCCAATGTCACTTCTCCTCATTATGTTAATAGTTAATACATGCAAATGAAAACACTCTAGCAATTTGATTTCTTTGAAGATAGTTTGCATATTGTCTTAGCCATAATGACTGTACACTTCTCTCAGCCTCGATTTATGCAAGGGTAGTTTAGTTCATTTTTATCAGCTCAAGTTCATTTTGGCTGCTACTGGAATGTATGTGTGTGTTTCTTTTTTACCTTTCACCTAATTACCATTCAGGTACCATAAGCAGATTTTTCATGCTATTGGTGTTTTTCTTAATTAAGAAACAAATGAATTCTCCCTAGCAAAAAAGATGGAACAACAGAATAAGATGCCAGAGGCTGATGTTCTGCTTCTTAATTGAAGCTGCTTTGTTAGGTGTCTGCTATAAGGGGGCAGAAGTGTCATGAGTTTATTATGAGTAGTATAAAAATAAAAGCATAAATAGTACTTTTAAAATTACAAATGAATATAGAAATGTTAGCTTTATAGGCACAACTCAAATAAAATGTTCTCCCTTCCTTCACGAGGATAAGTTTTTTAAGTATAAATTATTCTTCACATCTGGAAAGCCCCAGGTTCTAATCCAGGCCCAGAGTGAATCCTTTCTTTTTCCTTTGTGTATTATCTGCACCCTGCTTGTGTGCTCATGTTGTTCAATTAAGGAGGTACCTGAATTTACCAGTGAGAGGAATTTTGTTTCTTTTCCTTCGCCCTTTCAGCAAAATAAGTCTCTCCTGCTCTCTCTTCTCCCCTCCCCGCCCCGTTTCTAAGTTGTGCTTTTCTGCTTCCTTTAATTGCTAGGTTTTTCCATGCAATCAAAACATCACCACCACTAGCACTTGTAAGAAATTCATGACAGTATGCTAGTCAGGACAATATTCCCCCACCATAATTTAACAAGAAATTTAGAATCTCTAAGGATCAAGGCCTCCAAGGAATATTGCATTCTTCTTTTAACACACAGCCCAGATACTAAGTGTCACAGCCCCCTAAACCACATGGGACATGCTACAGGAGTAAATTTGGGTTTGAACACAGAGACTGAGATCGTTTGCTCCTCGAGTTTGGCACTGTAATACAGGGTCAAACATCAGCCGTCATCACAACGGCTTAAATGCAGAGACCACCACTGACACCTTATTTGTAATGAATATATATTAATTTTGTAAAAACTGGAAAGCAAATATCTGACAAAGACTTCCATGAAGTTGAGATTAAATCCCACCACTCCTTGTGGACACATAATCTCTATCTGTTTCCACAGGAATTATAAGAATGTTAGAACCATGAAATCAGTATCTCCCCCCACCCACAAGAAATTAACTCACTTTTCCATTCAGACACTTTTCCATTATGTAAAAAGGGAATGCCTGGAAAAGGATGAAAACCAAAAATATTTTTAGTACCGTATTAACCAAAGATCAGTTTTGAGATAGTCTGTATCATACTGAAGCGAAGTGCTGCGTATTGTCTTGAAGAAATACAAACAGGTCTGTTTTCCAACAGAGATCAATCTTCTACAGAAAATCTTTCTGTATTTTCTCCATCTGCTTTTTGGACACAGCAAATGTCAAATTTATTTTCTGTTCAATCAATATTAACATACAATGTGTCTCATCAATATTAATAGTAAATTGATGTACCTGTTGATGTAAAGTATGTGTCATAAGTCGGTGATAAATGTATTTTGAAATGGAAACTATGGAAATGTGTGAGAAGGACTTTTTTCCTCCCACTTCCTTCCTTTGAACATTTGCTGGAGGTTGTTTTTCTTTCTCTCAGCCAGAGAAAGCTAGATCCAACACATACAGCAATTTAACAGTATGCTACTTCTATTTATAAGTCTTTGCTTTTTCAAATTAAAATACTATCATTTCAGACTTTTCTCTTCTTAAAAGATGCTGAACATCATGAAGAAATCAAAGATTCAATTTTGTTCATTTTTCTACTGATTTTATATATGCAATTCCTTAAGCTTAACTGGTCTTGTTTTACACCATCTTCAGTAAGAAGAAAATCAAGCCTCATGTTAATTTCACAAAGATATATAATCACCGCTCAACAAAAACAAAACAAAAAAAAAAAGCAGCTCTGCTGGTAGTCTCCATGCACATACAGTGCACAACAAACCTCAGCTCTTCACTGACTGGACTCCCTCTTTCTGCATCTCTGCTGCAGTCTCAGCTCCGTTTTTCCTCTCAATCAGTCTCTGACCTCCTCACATGGTGTCCCTGCCAAATTCTTGGCATTGGAAGTGAGGGGGAAGAGGCCATACCATAAGCGTGTTGATAATGAGGAGATAGAAATAGAAAACCAGCTGGATTGTCCTAATAAAGTATGTCTGGGATTCAGAGACACAACAACTCCCTGTTCAGGTCACTGTTCAGCATTTTAACCCCCTGCATTCCAGCTTGACCTTTCACTAATCTCCATTAAATTATTAAATTAACGTTTAATATGAAGTTGTACTTGAAAAATTCACTTTGATTACAATGAAACCTACGACCTGCTTCTGTCTAACTGTATTTTAATTATGTCATTTTTGCCTCAGACATGCAAGCCAGTCCTGAAAGATTTTTCGCTCATTGTTTTACTCCTTTTCTGTTATCTTAAGAATACCAATACTGTCATATTTGATCTTGGTTCTTTTGCTGAAGTATGTCTTGGGTGACTGATACAATCTAAGAGCTTTCTAAATCTCTAATATATTAAGTCATTGTTTTCTCTTTACATGTTATTAAAGCACTGGGGGGGGGATAAATAAATAAATAAATAGAACACTACACAGGTGCTAATACACACAAAAAACCAGCCACCCGTAATTTACCTACATCGGTGACCCCCTTAGTGCTAAGAAATCCCTATTTAGGCTGATTTGATCTAATCTTTTACAGTTCCTCACACAGCCCTCATTTATAGCACTGATAAGACTGTCATTTCTAGTAAGAAGTAAAATCAAGGAGGGAGGAAAATAAACTTTGTGGGTTTGTTTTTGCTTCTTAGTCACACTTCAAATATTTTTCACAGAGTACTATCAAGCAAAAAGGGCACAAACGCAATACCCTTAAAGTCATATGCAGGGTGGCCAAAACACCTTTTGTTACTAAGCTTACTTGCTTTTGCTATTCATTGTCCAGTGACTGGTTATACAAAACAAAGGCAGAATGCCAGATATAACACAGCTATGAAGGATAGTCCTCAATTTCTTGAAAATTTGCCACTGATTCCATATGGCATAACTTCAGCAACTCTGCTGAAAAATTTTACTTATTCATTTAGAAAAGTATTCTGAAATTATTTACAGAAATTTTGAATCAAAAGTTGTAATTTACTAGCTGTTATGAGACAGCAGTACTATATTGATGATACATTAAAAATAAATAAAATGAAATAAAATAAAATAAAACAAAATAAAATAAAATAAAGTAAAAAAAAATAACCTTGAAAAATGGCTAAGATACCACTAATGTTTGTAAGGGGATTGTTTTTCACTCAAGAAATATTCTTCAAAAAACGAAAATAACTAACTTGCAGACAATAAAACAAATTCAGATCTTACCACTTAAATTAACAAAGAAGAGCTAATGAAACACTGGTGTTACATAGTTATAAGAGTATTTCCTCTAAGATAATACATATAAATAAATAACATTAGTTAGACTTCCAGTCCCTCAGTTGCAGCCAGCAAAACACTGACATGCACTTTTTCTATCCATTTCTATTTACTGGCAATTTTTAGAAGTGCTTCAAAGGTCAAGTAGGATGACTGAGAAACTGTGCCTCTTTGCAAATTTACTGTTCCCAGATTTACACCGTTTACCCAAATAATAATCACTACCTTCTTCCCATGTGCTTAGTGCAACAAGTGTGTATAAGGCTTAGCCTAATGACCCCATACAGTAGATCCAGGAAGGGCCACTTTCACATAATTTCTGTTACCCCAGCAAACTGCTGGCCTTTGGAGTCCCTTCAGCTGTACAGGCAGACCAGCTATATATATTTGAGATCTATTTATTTCTTATACATATTTATGAAAATGTTAATGTCAAAGACCTAGCAATCTCTTCTTAGGCCTGGCTTTTCTTCATCTGAATGAGGTGATCAAGGCAATAGGTTGCATCTTCCTTTTTTATTAAGAGGTATTCGTACAACTAGCAAACTTTCCTGTAGAGATGAATAACATTAAAAGCACTCCAGCAGCTGTATTGCGTCAAGGTAGAAGAGGTCTCAAAGGCCCTGGGTTCTATTCCAGGTTCTACTGGTACCTGTCTGATAAGAAATTTCCAGTTTCTGGCTTGACGTTTTGCTGAAAACTGGATAATTATATTGATTGTTCTCCAAAGAGGAAAAATAAAAAGCAGGGAGCTATTATTACTTACCAAATGATAATGGTATGTAAGAGAAGTGCACACAAGGCTCACACTAAAATGCAATGAAGGCTGTCCACAAATTCCACCTACAAATAACTCCCTATTACTAGCCAAGAATGCAAACAATAACCTGTAAATCACACTATGTTAATAGAGGATACGTGGCCTTACCACTGCTGCTTGGTAGTTTTCTCTTAACACCAGAAAGCTCCCAAGAAAAATTGAAAGACCACACATGTATTATTAAGAAATTTTTAGTCTACTGACTATGGAGTGTGTCTTCCTATTACACTGTCAAAATATAATTCCTATAGCAAGGTCACCAATGCTGTATTTCAAAAGTGAATCTGCTACTCAGTAACAACTGTTCTACTCCAACAAAAATTAAGTAATTATCATCAGATCTAAGTGACTACCATCCAATATAAGGGATGAACCACTCAGTGAATCAAAATGGAAAAAAAAAAAGGAATGACATAACAATCTAAATATATATTTGCTGTTGTATGCAGGTTATCACATGCATAGCATTTTGCCATTGCACGAACTTACAGTTAGAATGAGCAGTGCATTATTAATGCGTAACACAAAATGGAATGCAAATATTCATTCCATATACTTCACTAATAAAGGATTATTTCATACAAAATGCAGAACATTTAACATAGACTCTGCTTAAGTTCCTCTAACAAGATGTCTAATACTTAATTAAGCACTAAAATACAGATATCAGAAGCAGCTATTTTTTTTTAATCCTTCACATACAAATGCAACCACATAATTCAAATATCAAAATATATTTGAATGTAAAATCTATCAAAGCTATCATCAATTATGGCTTACAGATTGTCAGTGTTCCTGTATATAATACGGATGCTCTCCCCTCCCAAAAGAAGAAAGGTAAAGAAAAAAAAAATAGGTATTATGATGTCTTAAAGATTCCCTGGGTTCAGATATTTCTTTCTCTTTGCTATCAAACAAATGAACAGTACTTCATTCTTCATAATAATTCCTTTCTATCAAGAAATCAAATTCCCACCAGTTTTTGAGGCTTTTCTGATGTTTAACAGCATTCAAGTCATCCTTTACAACAACTGAAACGTAGTGTAAATAAGCAAAAATACAACAGCAAATAATCAACATCTTACATAAGGACAACTTAGAATATAAAAGCTAAAGTACAAAAATCAGGACTTTTTGTCAAAAACTTAAAAGCAGTTAAAGAAAATGATATGACTACATATGGGCAAAATACTGTCTTATGAATAATGCAATCACAAGTAAATTAAGTGTTGCGTGATAGCTCAGTTCCCACATATATATTTTATTTTCACTGAATTTTATATTCTGTTTCTCAAAAGGCTGAGAACAAACATCATCATTCCCTTCCATGCAAAACCTTCTACCCCTGCCAATTTTATTTCATGTCTGTGTCCACTCCTTATAAAGCTGATTTACAGAAATTCAAAATCCTTCCTTTACAGTCTTGTTTTATATCACTACTATTAGCAAAATGATTCATGATCTTTATAAATGCAGTCCAGTATTCCATAATATGCATGCTTTCTTTGCAATGTTATACTGTTATGCATTGTGGGATATTATAAATGAGAGCTATATAAAGCAAGTAATTAGGCATACATTGAAGATGCATCATCCTTAAGGTGAAAAACCCCATCAGAGTTGGCACTGGCCTTGGCTGGTTTGGGGTTTTTTTAAAGAAAAATTTGTCTGGGCATAATAGACTGTATAAAACTGACTGGCATCTTAAAATCACTCAGAATATAAAACATCTGATATGTATGAAAGAGGAACTGGTTTTGGCACCCAGGGGAGATAAACTGTGTATGATTGTGCCTATAATAGTGTAACATTAAAATCTAAGACACAGACCTCCACACCATTAGTAGCAGCTTAATAAAACAGGCACGGCATACTCTTCAAGTTCAGAGGTTTCGTTGTAGTTCCCCCTATTTATGATCTTGCTATAAAGTAAGATTTTAATCTGAAATGAAGTAGTTCTGCAGGTCTTTTGGAAGACAGAAAGGAAAATCTTCTAAGAGCTACACTTGGCTATTTTAACACGCATTAAAGTCCAAGGTACATAACAGATTTATATGAAACACACATGGAAATTCCAGTAAAAGGAGCATACCAGTATAGCTTAGTGACAGAAATGGGCATGAAAGAATCCAGATGCTACTCCTGATTGCACTAGTTAGGGCATATTGTTAAATTATTTCAGCAAGTGCTGTAGGTGTTGAGACTCTCTTAACAACAGGCATCAGTATCTAATGGAAAAAAAGAAACAACACACACCATGCATGGATTGAAAAGTATGGACCGCAGCAGGAAACCTAAAACTTAAGCTTTCATTTTTCTATTACTGAAAAGGAGGTAATATTTCCAGAGTATGTGTGTTTCATAGGGTCTGTTCAGATACAGAATACAAGATTACTTGAAAAATTCAAATATAATTACTTCATAATTTCAAGCTACTTGCTTATGAACATTATCTTTACCTGTAGCACTTTTTTTTCTTCAAAAAAAAGTGTATTTTGTACTAAATTGGTGCTATGCATCAAGTTACGTGCCTCAATTCATACTAATTCTCACATATATTGAGATACATACAACACACGTTTATTTAAATAAGTATAGTTTTAATGGAAAACAGATATTGTTAGAAATAGTTCTCAAGTTCATAGGCAAAATACTTCCATTCATACAGACGCATAAAGCTTCCTATTTAATTTGTGACTATTTGATTTTAGAGATTTTTTTTCTGACATGAGCTGTTATAAAGATGATTATTCAAATTGTTTCTTGCAAATATGAACTGCCCTTGAAGAATCATGTATCAGTTTAGTTTTCAGTTCACCACAGATAATAATAATGAAGCCTCAAAAAGATGCCAAATAATACCATCTGCATCTTGGTACTTTTAGTAACAGGAACATCTTTCCACTAAGAAATAGATAAAGACTAGCTAACTGATTACGAAACATTTTGAAATGTTTTTCTTATGACAAATCAATATTTTAATAATAGAAGTTATTAGTCATCAACATTTTTTTAATGTTTTACAACATTCCTGTAAACAAAATTTGTATTGCTGAACAATTCGGCACTTGAGCAAATAGCATTCTGGAAGAATGTGAGGCTAGATTAACTCTACCAAGTTAAACATAAAATACAAGCCAAAACTGCAATTATTTTCCTGATGGCATCACAGGAATTTGTATTCTCAAAAGATACATCTGTGAATACAAATGTGGATTTTCAGTTTTAAAGACAAGTACCTCAGTGCAAACCAGATGTGACTCTTCTCTTACGTTGGTATTGCATGGTAAAATGTGTATTATGCCACAAATGACTCTCATGACTTGAAACAATTTAAGCATAGCAAGAGTAACACTCCTAATGGTTTTTTCCTCATTTGTTTTATAATGCAAAGGCCCTACCTTCGAAAACAATGTTTTCACTGATAACCAATGTTGAAAAACAAATTTAGAAAGAACTTGGTGGCATAAGAATTCCATACCTGAATTTCACCTTCTTTCTTGACAGTGAAAACATCTGAACCAACAGTCAAAGACCATCAAAATGAATGTCAGACTAATTAGACCAGTCACAACACCTCCAAAGCACAATCCCACTTAAATGAGATTTCCAAAGCTGCAAGACTAATCATAAAATTATACAGTCTAGCTGGTCTAAGTAGTTGATTGCTACTCTCCATTTATAAGAATTGCTGATCTTGATTACTTTGGCTATATGACTTTTTTTTTTTCCCCTCCTTTTTGATTCACCAGCCCTCATTTTCTTCTTTCGATATTTAAATGGGTCTAGAGGTATAAAAATCCCAAATAGGCAACAAAGCAGGCTACCATTCCTGGTCAGATGCAAGTATAATACTTTGAATAAAAGTCTAATAAAGCTCTCTTCAGTTTTATTAAGTATAAAATTACATCTGGAAAAACTTCAGTATGAAACATTCAAAAAAGAACTACTTATTCTGTGATGCAACATGTTTGTCAAAGAAACACACCTGAAAATCTGAACCCTATTTGCAAATTATATCTGGGCTTTTACAGCTTATTTCAGACCACCTGTAGTAATGCTGTAAGAGCTCAGCATAATAGCATATGAAAACCCAACAAAGCTCTGATGATAAAGGGATGCACCATGATATTAATAAAAACGGAAACAGCTCTTGAACACTTACACAGTCCTGTCTTAAATCTGTGTTCATAAATACTTCTCTAAGCCTTGAGTTCTATGTTTTAAAACATGCTTTTAATATATACCTCAAAAGAGGTTTACAAAATAGCCAGGATAAAACTGTGTATTTCTTGAATAAGACCTTTACTTTATTATTTCTTAAATGAAACACATCCCGAGATTAGATTTAGTAAGAAAGCAACCTTTCTTGAAGTATAACTAATCACTGTTCAAATGACCACCAGTTCACCTACACTGATCACTTATTACTGGTAGCACTCCAGGTTATACTACAGGTTCTTTCATAGTGCATTCCAGCTATACTATCAGCAATACAGCACCTTGCAGAATTCATCTTACTGATATTAAGCCAGCAGCATTAGCTGAGACCCAACTGTCCTTTGGAGATGTGACCCTTAAAACTCAGAGAAAAGCGATACATTATAAAGGATTTCTAGAGAGTATCAAACTGTCCAAAAATCTAAATTCAAATCCAAGCTGTCCAAATTCCAATTTTGTGGCAGTTGTACACATTTTCATGGCTGCATTGAAAATCTTTTTCATTTAAAAACTATTATGTCTTGATTTCATTTAAACATTTTTCCCCTTCTGCGACTATTACACAGGGAGTGCTAATTGTAAATGTGGTCTGAAAAAAAAAGAAAAGAAAACAAAACAAAACCACAGAAAAGCCTACAAACACTCAGCTGTTTATGGTATGGTCATAGATTGATAAATAATCTCCAGTTCACAAAAATACACTTCACATACATTTATTTTAATGATATTTAAGTACACCATGCTAATTACTCTTAATCTACTGAAAAATACATACTTCTGTATATGAGGTACAATGTGCTATCCTGTACACAATGGTTCACAGAATAACAATATTTCACAAGCTGAAATTAATTTCCTACAATGTTTCATTACAATTCCTCCATATATACATAACATAAAACTCTCAATGCAGCTGCAGGGACAAATTTGCTGTGGAAAACATTATTTAAAATCAGAATGTTTATAAACATAGAGCATAAACATGCTCTAAATTATGATGTTTTAAGTAAATACAGAAATTTAATAGCAAAAAATAGTTATTTCTGTAATTCACTTGTCCAACGGGTGTACTTCCTCTGTTTTCATTCCCTCCTCTCACAATTTACAGCCTTATTTTTGTATTAATACTGACCCGATTACTTGGCCTTTCAATAGACCATGAAAAGTTAAGTCTTTTAGCTAAAGAAAAACATAATCCAACACCCCACCTTGTGAGAACCCAGCACTGCCTGACACTATACAGAAACCGACCTTTTTGTCCTTCAGACTTGCCTACCAGGCCCCATCTTCTATCGCAAAAGCCAAATCATCTGATCCCAAACTAACTGTCAACTGCTTCTGATGGTGGGGAAGCCAGACATCAATCAATCAGTTTTTATCAGAGCCACTCTTCGTTTTTCTGTTGTGCTCATCTTATCATCTGACCCAGTTGTAGCCCTGACTTCAGAAGCTTAAGTAACTTGATGACAAAATATGCGTCTGTTTGTCCAAGATGCACATTGTTAAGGAGTGCACTTATATTTTTAGCAACTAGCTAATATTTTTTCCAGATAAACTGTCAAATATTTGAGATTTTTCCCAGTTCTTAAGTTTTTTAGTGTTCACTGAAATATCATGATGCATTTTTGGAACAACTATCAAGCAAGTTTGGTTTTGTTTCTGTTTGTTGTTGTGGGGTTGTTTTGGTTTGGTTTTAATATAAAGATATATGCATTTTCATTTAAAAATTCAGCAGTTTCCTTAAAAACTGAAGTTATGCGCAAGTCAAGGGCCGCTCAGAGGTACTCCGTCCTATTCACGTACACGGTGCCATTCAATTGTGCTCCAACATTGCTTGCATGAATATGGATTTTTGACACATTAAAACCATCAAAAACAACAGTACTTCTATGGACATACAGATTTCCTTTTCCGCATCCTACAAAGCTAGAGCATTTTGTCTATGTTCATTCTGAAATAGACAAAATACAATTAGCAGATACAATACTTAAATACCAATCTGACTGAAAGCTTTCAAAAATTACCTGTTACTGTTTCCAGAAGTCTCTTCATACATGCTTACTAACTGAAGACTGTAACATTAAAAGGTGGGAGAGATTGGGGGCCTTCTGAAAATAAAAAAACTTCAACTTCAGCTTTCATAATTTTAACATTGTCTTCACTGGTTTCACAATTGTGTTCTAGTTTGATGCTTCAGTTATAGGTGGTCCATTTTCTCTGTGTAAAACTGTTTAAAATGTGTTATGAAAGTCCTTGCTGTAGTTCTTCAAAACTTTTCTAAGAAGGGATCTTTATTTCCATCTAATATGAAACCTGAATTGGAAAGTGAAAAATGAAGACGAACCCAAAGATCTATAGAATATATGCATAATTTCAGTAGGTCTGACAACATCTTTGAAAATTTTTTCATAGTATCTTATAAATAATTACCTTCATACTTCATAACAGAAATAAAATCAAGTATTAAATAGCAAGGTGACAATCCCAATCACAGGAGTAAAACACGGCACCTCCTCTGAGGCTTGTGCTGCAACTACAAAAGTAAAAATAGTATCACTCTCTACAGAATTTCTTCTCAGCCTAAACAAACACCTCCATGTATCATCAGAAAAAGTATTTTCAAGATCATTCCATTTCAGCAGAGAAAATCTTTACAATAGACACATGAAAAGACTTCCCTCACCACATACAGCTCCATGAGGAATTTATTTTACAGTATAATTCATTATGTTCTCATTAAAAATCAATTTTCAATAATAATTTCAATTGCGTTTAAATATTAATTACACCTTTCTATATCATTTTTGCTACAAAAATATGTAGACTTTTATTTTTCGTAGACAATATAAAAAGGAACATGTATGGCACAGGGGGCAAAACCCAAACCACGGAATTCTTCTGAACATAATGAAAACACTTCATTTGAACCTAGTCCCTACTCTACACTGTAATTTTACATACACCAAACTGTTACATATAATTTGTGGTTGTATGCATTTTTAAGCTCCTATCCTATAAACACTTGCACATTCATTTTAAATATTATCATCAACAGGACTGTTTCTATGAATAAAGTTAAAGAGTGTGTTCCTTAAGTTTGTCATACAATATTTTTATACCTTCCACAGAAAGGTTAGACAGATAGGAAACCCAGTAACAAAGAAAATGTTGTAGTATTTTACTGCAGTTTGTATTAATGCTTTATTACTAGGAAAGGAAAAATGGAAAAGTGTCTGTATTCAATAAGACTTTTACCATCCTCCGCTATACTGGATCTAAGGCAAAAAGACCGAATACAGTAAAAAGGAGCGCGTGACATGCAGTTATATCAGCTAATCACAGACTGAAAGCTTGAGGTCTAGATGTCTGGAAGAATAAAGCAACATCACTCTAAGTTATGTACCTGAGTGCAAATAGTAATGTATGAGAAGAGTTGTTTGTTTTGGTTTTTTTTTATAAAGAGATGTCTAGGTAACTCACCAACTACTAAAGCATTGATATTTTTGATAGTTTGTTACTAAATTGTATTCGCTTTATAAACCTACTGTAATTGAACAAATATTGCTACAGAAGAAAGTTCTATAAAATGATACAGTAGTACTCAAAAAATAAGAAATTTAAAGGTCACACTGGTTTTATTTACTGATTTGCAGTTAAGTAATTGCATGAATATAAATAAAGATCAAATGGGCAAATAAGCCTTGAACCAAATTAGCTCTATATATATAAAGGGTTTCTGAGGATTACTAATAAAAACATCATCTCACTTCCTAAATGTTTTAAAATCCTATCTAGTTCTTCCAAATATTAAAAAATACTTGCATCTACAGAGGATGACAATGTTACGTAACACCTTTCCTCAACACAGCAATTAGGGGACATATGAAAACTGACGACTGACGGAAAATAACCAGGATAAGATTTATTCAACATTTGTAATAGCATGCAAGGAACATTTTTTTTTATTACAGTAGTTTTACCTTATATAAACTCTTTTCATGGTTATGATTACACAAACAGTATCAGAAGCTATTAAAATCTAACTGAAGATTGTATATACCAAACTTAATCTCTTTTACTTTTTTAAAAAAGAAAAATCTACTCTGACAACCACTCACATCTGCTACCAACTCCTGATGGCAATACCCTTTCAAAGCATTAGATAAAACTGAATAATCAATGAGAAATGTCAATACTGAGAAGTGAATCCTTCTGCAGCGTAAGATTTCTATAAGCATTTGGATTTTGTTTGATTGGGGTTTTATTGTATTTTTTACAAAAACTGTTCTTCTATATTGCAAATGTACTGAATTGCTTTTATTACACTTGGTATTTCCCAAAACAATATTTATCTGCATCAGTAAGACACACAGACTTTTTGTTACTTCACACCCTAGGAATGGAAAAAAAAAAAAAATGTATCAAGCCAATGACTAGGAGGCAAGCGTATTGATACTCTTAATATATGTCTCAAATACAGCATGTTCTAAGGATCTACCAAACAAATAACTATACATGTACATTTACAAACAACTGGGTAAATGCAAAACTTTCACTTATTAAGTCTTTACAGCTCTCCGAACAAGATTTAACCTCACTATGACTATATAGGCTAAGAAGTCTCAGGTGCATTGTCTAAGATAAGGACTTTTAAAAAGCAGTTAAGAATATAGAAAAAAGGAGCTGTGACATGATAAAACAGCATTACCAATACTTTATTGTCATAAACTCATGAGATAATTGTATCAACTTATAAAACTCAAAAATAACTGTAACTAGACTGTAGCATTCAGATGTTACATGATGTGTATTTGCCTTTAATTTGGGAGTGAACGGAACACATATTATTTCTCTAGACTCTTCAGACAATTTTTTGAAAAATCTTGTAAGGAAGAATGCATAATAAATAAGTTCCTTCTACCAATACATATTCTGTGTTTCTGTGCTAATTCTATACTCATCTTTAACTAAGAGGAAGAAATCTTAAACATACATTCCATAGGAGAAGTCATATAGCTGCATAAATATTATAGAATTCCCATACTTTGACTTTAAAACCCGTTTGTCCAATGCACAAATTACTCAACTGTAAATAATATTGACAACACAATCCTCCTCTACCATTGTGTCATTTCAAAAAGACAATCCGACAGTAACGGTAATGACACAAGCTCAGACAAGCCTGTGGGCATTAATATTTAAATCTTACCTATCCCTTGTGATTGGAATTCAGCCTCTATTCACAAACAAGAACTAAATCAATGTTCTTAGAGTTCAAACTAGATCCCTAAACAGTTTGCCACTCTCCATGCACAGATAAGATAAACTTTCTTTGACCCAAGAGATGAAGTTGCCATGACGATCAGAGAGTCCACTTTCTATATTGATATTTTGCTGATGTAACAACAAATAGAACCAGATCTTAGGGCTGATAATGGTGATTAATTAATACTAATATTGATCCCTACAAGCAAGAGACAAGGCTATTAACTTGAAGCCTGAAAAGTCAATTGTTACCTGTGGCAGAGATACTAGCAGCTGATTTTGAAACATAATAAACAAATGTGCTATCTTTATGCTAATATCTTTAAAGGGGTAGATGCCTTTCTCAAGCACAGTAATTTCACAATCCAAATACGTTATTTTAACTGAATCTGCTCATCTGCATCCAAAGAAGAGAAATGAATTCCAAGATTTCCAATAGAAGCTATGCAAAATGCTACAAACTGAATACCTGCAACATGAACTACTTAAAGCACTCAGTGCAAAAGAGAGCTTAAGCAGACTTTTAATACATAACATAAAAGTCATAGGATTTTGAATAAAAATTGTGAACGTACATTTATCTAGTAGGAAGCCTAATTGGTCCCCATATGAATAGAGAAAAATAATAAAAACCCACAGGTGAAAGCCTCACTGCGAAGATAACATCCTTGAAGGCACATCCATGTAAATCGAAGAGCAAGACTGGTTTCACCTACCATTTAATGTACAGGCTATATTTAAATTAACTGCAGTTACTTCTTTGTGTCATAGTGATTGCCCATAAACTAAATTTGAGACATACATACTGTTAAAACACCCCATCAAGAATCTCTGAGATTCCCTCTTTGTCCTCTTTAGCAAAATAATAAAAAGTAACAAAAATTCTATGAGTATAATATAAAAGAAAAAAGGTTCTCTCTTTTTTAGAAGCAAAAATCTTGTCCATCTTATAATTTGCTCTAGTCATCTTACCAAGCAAAGCAGAACAATTTTCTTCTGACTAAAGAAATGGTGTTTTGATCAAAGAACGGCTTTCACTAGTATGCTGTATGACTTTACAGCTAGTTTTCTATTAGTAAGCTACCTTTGTAGTATTCGAGAAGTATATTTTATGTTTAATGGAAATAATTGGCACTACTTATGGATAGCTTCATTTCCTCCTCACTTTATTGAACAGAGAAGAATTTTTACATGAGCTGTTATACGACTAACAAAACTAGAAATTAGTAGATACCAAAAAAAAGGAATATCTAAGTGCATTATTTTTCTTCTCAGCTGAATGTCTTAAAAATGTTTATATTTCTGTTAATACATGACTGCAAATATACATGCCGTTTTAACATACAGTATGAATATCCTGCAATATAAAGATCAATTGTTTGCAATGAATTAATACTCAGTCTCAGAAAACTAAAAATCATCATTCATGATTCATACTCAAGAGATATAGGCAGCTGCTTACCTAGCGCTCTGCTTTGATTAAACTGAAAGCATTGTAAGTGCCTTTAATGTGCAACAGTGCAATTTAAAGGAGAGTACAAAGTGAAACTCTGTCAGAGAAGAAAAATGTCTATTTTTAAAAAAGATAAAGATAGAAAATACTTCATTTCCTATCCTACTTGAGCAATGAGATATGTTAAAGCTATCTATGGGTTGTATTTTACGTTAATTTGGAATTTTATAGAGGAGGGAAAAATGCAAGAAGAGGGAGATTCTCACCCCTCGGT